>NC_077230.1:240868264-241049822 GCF_027887165.1 Monodelphis domestica
CAGATAATCATTGTACACAGTAACAGCAATACTATAACAATGATCAATTGTGATAGATTTAGCTACCCTAATCAATGCAGTGACCCAGCACAATTCCAAAGAACTTATGATGAAAAGTGCTATATGCCTCCAGAAAGAGATCTGATGAATTATGAATGCAAATTGAAATAGGTTTTTAAAATTTTCTTTATTTTTCTTGTTTTTCTTTTTTACAACATGGCTAATACGGGAATGTTTTACATGATTTTAAATATTTAATTGATATTATATTGCTTGTCTTCTCAATGGATGCAGCGGGGGAGGATAGAAGGAAGGTTAGAATCTATAACTTAATTTTAAATTAAAGTCTTAAATAAATAAATTTTAAAAGAAAAGAGTACAGATTACAAAACAATTCTTAAAACTGTCAGCAAGTACTGTACTTGATTTACTTGCTAAGCAAATATGTCAGTCAAAGGAAATAATGAGTAAGAATATAAATTGGTTTGTAAAATCTTATGGAAAAAGACAATGGAAGATAATGGACAAAATCATCTTGTAAACTGGCAAAGCTCAATAGAAGCAAAAGAAGTTTAAAGAAGGCTTTCTGGAAGATCTAACTAAGCAATGCTATCCTGAAAGCATTTAAGAATGAAACTGATAAAAGGATCATAAATGGTCAAAAAAAGGTAAAAGATCTATAAAGGTGTCTCTCATTTGTTTTGTTTTGTTTTGTTTTTTAATAGTAATCTCTTCACCGCTAAAGGCAATAGAAAAAATACCATATTTGCAATATGATGCCTCAGGCCCATTCATAAATCTTAAGTTTAAAAATTGTGCAGATTGAAGAAAAGATAGTTAAAACCGTTAAACAAAGAAAATTCATGCCCAAAGCAATACATTTTTGAAGTTATTGAGGAATTGGTATTAATGTATCTGAAGAAGGGAAAGGAGCCTAAAGGGGAGAAAGGGAGAAAGACAGAGAGATAGAGAGAGAGAGAAACATTACTAATGTTGAAACAATGAAATTGTACTCAGACAACACATTTCCTTCAGCCATCTTATTGAAAACTCCCTTTTGTCATATTTTCTAAACTCCTCTTATGACATTTGACAATCTGCAATCTTCCCACAAGAAAAAAAAAGCTTCTAAAGATCTTGAAGTTGTGCTGCTACTTATGGGCCTTTGAGCAATCTCACCTTCCATGTGTGTAAAAAAAGGGGGTTGCGGTACATCAATTTTAAGAACTCTGAAATTCTTGGCTTCAATCAGTAAGAAGCAGCTTTCTGAAAATGAATGTTGTAGGGTAGAAAAAATGAAAAGAGGAAGAAGGAAAAAGAAGTAAAGAATGAGAAAGGCTCTTAGGAAGTTTTTCAGAAAAGAATGAGATTCCCATCCACCAAGAGAAATGGTTCAGAAACATGTATGTACTTACTTTCAAGACCATGGAATTGTGGCAATAAGTGCTGTGTATAACTGCCCTTTATGAGAGGTCTGCAATAGACTCTTGGGGTTAATGTTTCCATTTAGATGGAAATTGAGTGCGAGATTATTAGTAACAGCTTACAAGGACCAAATTTTAAGAGGCTGTTCTTTGTACCAGATAGCATACTCACTAGCTGTTCCAAGCCATCTGCCACCTTTAAGTATAGAGGTCAGACCCTGCTAAAAGTCATCCTACTACCTCTAGAAAAGAAAGACCCTTAAAAGAAAAAAAATTCTGCCTTGCACATACAAATAGTCACGGATGGAAAGTTCTCTTCAGGAGTCAGAGAACTAAAACTGCCACCATAGCCAGGTGAACCATGTAGTAATAATAGAGGAAGAACTTCCAAATCAAAGAACAAAGACAAAATCTTCTTATAGATGAGACCCCCACCTCCAAAATGTCTTATGTTGCTTAATTTCTTTTAAACTCAGCTTAACTTATTTCATAGGTGAGGTTTACACATCCCAGGGTGATTTGTGAAGATGCTTAGAATCCCTGAGAATTAATAGACCAGGTCACAGAAATACAGAATGCCAGAATTGTAAGTGCCCTCAGACATAATCTGGTTCAATCTGTTCTTTTAAAGATAACACAAAAAGGAATGAAGTGATTTGCGGATGGTTTCACAACTAGTAGATAACAGTCAAGACTTGAACTCAGTCTCCTGATTTCAAAGTTAGGGTTCTTTTCACAGCTACAATTGAATTTCTAGAGACTGATTTTTGAGGTTAGAATAGAAGTTTATCAATTATATATATTTTTTTATTTTTTATTAGTTGGGCCAGTATCATAACTGATAAAGTAGCATAGGTCTCCATGGCTCTCTGGAAACCAGAGACAACCTGAGCTGAGCCAAGCAGCTAAATAAATAGATTTTTAGGTGTCATTATCCAGGCCCTCCCTTGACCATCCCAAGGCATCTTTATTTGGAGATAGCTAATTAAGAGATGGTCCATCAACCTATCCACCTCTCCCCATCCCCATAGGTGGGCAAGCCATCTACACCAGGAAAGAATCCTTCTTACCCTCATCTATTAACAAAATTCTATTTAAAAAAGGGATCCTCAAGGACAGAGAAAATGCAAAAAGCAGCAGACTAGATGGTATCATTGACCCAGATCCCAGACACAGGGATACAAGTCATTCTCCTTAATATACAGGAATTAATACAGTATATGAAAAATAAATTCTCACACCACTGTCATTCATACTGTCCTACTAGCTAAGGAACCAGACAGGGAAAGATGATTCAGAGACTGTTCCTGGCACAAGAGGATCCTCATATGGCAAATGAATTTATCAGAGGGCATGAGTTCACAGCATTTCAATTTTAAGAGACCTAGTGGCCATCTAGTCCAACTATATTCTGATCAAGAGCTCCCTCTACAGTAAACTCAACAAACCCTAGGTAGACCAGGATTTGCTTGAGGAATTCTAGCCAGGGTCAATACCACTTTCTCCCAAGATGGCCCATTCCATTTTAAGACAGTTCTAATTGTTAGGAAGTATTTCCTGACTTCTGGATAAAATTTTCTTCTTTGAAATTTCCACTTCACCTAGTTTTGCTTCCTGGGGCCAAGCTGAACAAGTTTAATCCTTCTTTCACATGACAGTCCTTCAAATATTTGAAAACAGCTCTCATGTTCCTTCCTCTTTCCTTTCTTCTCTAAGTTAACCATCTCAAATTTCTTCAAGTGATCCTTGTATAGTATGAGCTAGAGGCCCTTCACTATCCTGGTTGTCCTCTTATGGACACTGAGGTTTATGAGGGTTCTTTCTAAAATATGGCACCCAAAACTGAACACAAGAGTCTAGATAGAGTCTGACCAAGGCAGAATACAGTAGGAATATGCTATCACTTTCTCAGATTGGGACATGATGTTTATCCTGATACTATCTAAACCTATATTAGCTTTCATGGATGCTGGATCATACTGATAACTCATTTAGAGGTTGAAATCCACTAAAACTTCCAGATCTTTTTTCTATCAAGCTTTTATCTAGCTACAATCACCCCTGTAAAAAGCTTATTACATATGAGAGAATATAGGACAGCCCCTATTTGTAGCTAAATAACTTCTTGTAACTGTGTTGCTTTTATTCACTTCTATCCTCAAGGGTCCTACTCATTAATTCTAGGTGAGGAATAATAAGAAATATTAATGAACTTATATTCTAGCAAGAATATAAGATTTGTACACAAATGGCTACAAAACATACTAAATGCACAAAAGAGCTACAAACAATGCACAATATGAGTTATGAAAAAGAAAAGATCATTACTGAAGGGACCAAGGAAGGCTTTGCAGAGAAGGTGGTGGGTGAGTCATCTTGAAGGAAATTGATATGTATGTTGGGGAAAGACACCTTAGACATAGAGAAAAATGTAAACAAAGACATCAAGGCAGGAATGTGTAATATGTTTGGGGATAGACATCTATTACAATATTCTAAGTGAGGAAAAGTTAACCTGAACTAGGAGGGCAGCAGTGGAAATAGAAAAAGAGAAGGCAGTATTAAAAATAAATCAGAAGTCAAATCAATAACATTGGATGACTGTAGACAGTGAGAGAAGCATTTATTAAGCATCTACTATGTTCAAGGCACTATATTAAGTATTTTACAGATATTATCTCACTTTCTCCTAGGTAGATGCAATTATTATCCTGATTTCCCAGATAAGAAAACTGGGGGAGTCAAGATAGCAGCTTAGCAGGGAGTCAAGATGGCAGCTTAGCAAGCAGCAAAAGTTCAGACCTCGTGGAAGACCCTTCCTTACCAATACAGACTGAATGCTCCTAGGGCACCGAAATTCAATCTGAACAACAGGACAGAAGCGTGGAACCCTCCTTCTGGACTCAAATCAAAAGGTTCGCAAAAATATAAATTGCCTAGACTAAAAGAAGAAGAAATAAATTACCTAAACAACCCCATATCAGAAAAGAAATTGAACAAGCCATCAAAGAACTCCTTAAGAAAAAATCCCCAGGTCCAGATGGATTCACAAATGAATTCTATCAAACATTCAAACAACAACTAATCCCAATATTAAACAAACTATATGACAGAATAGGCCAAGAAGGAGTTCTACCAAATTCATTCTACCAAACATGGTACTGATCCCAAAGCCAAGCAGGTCAAAAACAGAGAAAGAAAACTATAGACCAATCTCCCTAATGAATATAGATGTAAAAATCCTAAATAGGATTCTAGCAAAAAGACTCCAGCAAGTCATCACAAGGGTCATCCACTATGACCAGGCAGGATTCATACCAGGAATGCAAGGATGGTTCAATATTAGGAAAACCATCCACATAATTGACCATATTAACAAGCAAACTGACAAAAATCACATGATTATCTCAATAGATGCAGAAAAAGCCTTTGATAATATACAACACCCATTCCTATTGAAAACACTAGAAAGTATAGGAATAGAAGGACCTTTCCTAAAAATAATAAACAGTATATATCTAAAACCATCAGCAAACATCATCTGCAATGGGGATAAACCAGAAGCCTTTCCAATAAGATCAGGAATCAAACAAGGATGCTCATTATCACCTCTATTATTTAACATTGTACTAGAAACACTAGTAGTAGCAATTAGAGAAGAAAAAGAAATTGAAGGTATTAAAATTGGCAATGAGGAGACCAAGCTATCACTCTTTGCAGATGATATGATGGTTTACTTAAGGGATCCTAGAGAATCAACCAAAAAGTTACTCGAAATAATCAACAACTTTAGCAAAGTTGCAGGATACAAAATAAACCCGCATAAGTCATGAGCATTTCTATATATTTCTAACCCATTTCAGCAGCAAGAATTAGAGAGCGAAATACCATTCAAAATCACCCTAGACAATATAAAATACTTAGGAATCTATCTGCTGAGACAAACACAGGAACTATATGAACACAACTACAAAAACACTTTCCACACAGCTAAAACTAGATCTAAACAATTGGAAAAACATTGATTGCTCATGGGTGGGATGAGCTAACATAATAAAAATGACAATCCTGCCCAAATTAATTTACTTATTTAGTGCCATACCCATTGAACTACCAAAAAAAATTTTTACTGAATTAGAAAAAACCATAACTAAGTTCATTTGGAAGAACAAAAGATCAAGGATATCCAGGGAAATCATGAAAAAAATGCAAAGGAAGGAGGACTTGCAGTCCCAGATCTCAAACTATAATATAAAGCAGTGGTTATCAAAGCAATTTGGTACTGGCTAAGAGACAGAAAGGAGGATCAGTGGAATAGACTTAGCGTAAATGATCTCAGCAAAACAGTTTATGAAAAACCCAAAGACCCCAGCTTTTGGGACAAAAATCCATTATTTGATAAAAACTGCTGGGAAAATTGGAAGACAGTGTGGGAGAGATTAGGTTTGGATCAACACCTCACACTCTACACCAAGATAAATTCAGAATGGGTGAATGACTTGAACATAAAGAAGGAAACTATAAGTAAATTAGGTGAACACAGAATAGTATACCTGTTAGACCTTTGGGAAGGGAGAGGCTTTAAAACCAAGCAAGACTTAGAAAGAGTCACAAAATGTAAAATAAATCATTTTGACTACATTAAATTAAAAAGTTTTTGTACAAAGAAAACCAATGTAACCAAAATCAGAAGGGTAGCAACAAATTGGGAAACTATCTTCATAAAAACCTCTGACAAAGGTTTAATTACTCAAATTTACAAAGAACTAAATCAATTGTACAAAAAACCAAGCCATTCTCCAATTGATAAATGGGCAAGGGACATGAATAGGCAGTTCTCAGCCAAAGAAATCAAAACTACTAATAAGCACATGAAAAAGTATTCTAAATCTCTTATAATCAGAGAGATGCAAATCAAAACAACTCTGAGGTATCACCTCACACCTAGCAGATTGGCTAACATGACAGCTATGGAAAGTAGTGAATGCTGGAGGGGATATGGCAAAGTAGGGACACTAATTCATTGCTGGTGGAGTTGTGAATTAATCCAACCATTCTGGAGGGCAATTTGGAACTATGCCCAAAGGGTGATAAAAGACTGTCTGCCCTTTGATCCAGCTATAGCACTGCTGGGTTTGTACCCCAAAGAGATAATAAGGAAAAAGACTTGTACAAGAATATTCATAGCTGCACACTTTGTGGTGGCCAAAAATTGGAAAATGAGGGGATGCCCTTCAATTGGGGAATGGCTGAACAAATTGTGGTATATGTTGGTGATGGAATACTATTGTGCTAAAAGGAATAATAAAGTGGAGGAATTCCATGGAGACTGGAACAACCTCCAGGAAGTGATGCAGAGCGAAAGGAGCAGAACCAGGAAAACATTGTACACAGAGACTGATACACTGTGGTACAATCGAAGGTGATGGACTTCTCCATTAGTGTCAATGCAATGTCCCTGAACAATCTGCAGGGATCTAAAAAACTCTATCCACAAGCAGAAGATAAACTGTGGGAGTAAAAATACCGATGAAAAGCAACTGCTTGACTACAGGGGTGGAGGGGATATGACTGAGGAGAGACTCTAAATGAACACTCTAATGCAAATACCAACAACATGGAAATGGGTTTGAATCAAGAACACATGTGATATCCAGTGGAATTGCATGTTGGCTGTGGGAAGGGTGGTGGGAGGAGGGGAGGGAAGAAAAGAAAATGATCTTTGTTTCCAATGAATAATGTTTGGAAATGACCAAATAAAAATTAAAAAAATAAAATAAATTTCCTAATAGCTATCAAAAAAAAAAAAAGAAAAGAAAACTGAGTCACACAGAAATTACATGATTTACCCAGGATCATAAAGCTAATCAGTGCTTGAAACAGGATTTGAAGTCAGCTCTTCCTTACTTCAGGGCCAGCATTTTTTCCACTGCCTCAAACAAAGTCAAAGATGACTGTAAGGTTTTGAACCTGGGTAGGAAGAAGAGGAATGATCTCATTCTCAGAAAACCAGAAGCTACCTCCCATAGGGTCTTTCCCTTTTCCTTCTGACCATAGGAGGCAGCCTCTTGAGCTCACACAGGAACCAATTCAGGCTGGCTTGTGGCCTAGAGGTAATAAACCACTCAGTTATGGTTTCAGTTAAACTTGATGTCTTAGTAAATCTCTCCTTTCTTCAGCACCATATGTTAGATCCATTACACGGACTGCTGCTTGGTAACTTACACGCCACTCAGAGTCAATAGGAATTAGACCCTAAATTTGGTCCCTGGAAACATCTGGATGGTTGGCATGGGGTAGATCAATCATTCCAGTGATGGGTTGGGGTTTTCACTTTTGTCTCATAGCAGGAGACTTTCTTTTCTCTTCTCCCACCCACCTGCTACAGGATCCTGGGTTTAAGGCGATGTGCCCCACATGTTCCCAAGACTGTTCCAATATAGATTCTCTGGGGACCCTGGATGGAGAAACTCTCGGGTAGACTTCCCTTATACCAATCATTTCCTGCCTATCTACTGAGGATTAGAATTCGCTTCTGGGATAACAGCTTTTCCACATGACATTCCAGGTTCCAAGAACAGGAAAACTAATTAGCAATATGAATCTGCTTTTTATTTTCTCTCCAAAGGGATGGGGGAGAAGGTTGTGGAGTGGAGCAGGAGGGAAAGCCATCCATATCCATTAAAATCTATTAGGAGAAAACAAGAGCCAGGTCCTTAAATTATGGCCAGGAAGCACATGCACTGATCTGGGCTTGCATACCATAGGCAGAAGAAAGAATAACTCACATATTACTCCTCTCCAGGTATTCTACAGTGCAGCGTCACTGGTCTTGCTCAGGACGTCCCATCTCTGGTCTTTGCATGTTTTCGCAGGCTGTCTCCTAGGACTGAAGTGTTCTTCCTTTCACTGCTACCTCTTGGCTTCATCAAAATTCACCTAGTGGAGGGGGGGGGGAGGGAGAATGAGGGCAGCAAGGTGACTCAGTGGATTGAGAGCCAAGCTTAGAGACAGGAGGTCCTAGGTTCAAATCTAGCTTCAGGCACTTCCTAGCTTTGTGATCCTGGGCAAGTCGCTTAACCCCCACTGCCTTGCCCTTATCACTCTTCTGCCTTTGAACCAATACACAGTATTGATTCTAAGGTGGAAGGTAAGAGTTTTTTGGGTTTTTTAAAAAGATTCCGTTCAGGGGCACCTATGTAGCACCATAGATAGAGTGCTAGGCTGGACATGGGAGGTTCTGGATTCAAATCTGGCCTCAGATACTTCCTAACTGTGTGACCCTGAAAAGGCGCTTAACCCTAAATCCAAAGCCTTTGTTGTTCTTGTGCCTTAGAATAGATAGTATTGATTCTAAGACAGAAGGTAAGGGTTTCCATTTTTTTTAATTTTAAAAAAAGAATCAGTTTTCATCATACCTTCCATAAGAGGCCCTTCTCAGGTCCTAGCCTCATCCCTCTCCAAACCAGCCCCTTTCCTCCTTCTGAGATTCTGCAATTAACTCCCATTTTTGCCTATATAAATGCATATATAATAGTAATGTGTATATGTGATATGTATATACAATACATCAAAATGCATATATGATAGATGCACATATACATACAACTTACATGCACAATTTTTTTTGCATACTGTCTTCCCTCTTGGAATATGAATTTTCTGAAGGTGTGAACCAGGTTAAAAAGCACCTAACATAGTGCCTGGCACACAGTAAACAGCTAATAAATGCTTGTTCACTGAGTAACTAATATGACGGGTGCTCTCTGCCTCTGTGTCTATATCTATCAGACAGATCATAGGGTCATAAATATAGCTGAAAGGGACCCTAGGGGTCATTTAGTCCAAATGCCTTACTTTACAGATGAGGAGTCTGCAGATCTGTCTCTCTGCCTCTCTGTGTGTCCTTGTCTCTTTCTCTGTCTCTTTGTAATTCTAATGCAAGCTAAATTTCAATGTAGTGGCATGCAATCTAGTAATTATTGATTTCTGCTGCAAAAGCAGGAATAGCTGTTGGTCCAGCCCAGCCCAGAACTGGGGAGGCTCTGATACATGCGCTACATACAGACTCAGTAATGGAGTCATATTGTCCTACCCTATCCCATCCACCTTTTATCCTCTAACCCTCCTGAAAGAGAGCTTTTGTGCTTGCAAAACACACCTAGGACAAGTTAAAGAGCACTGATGCTGGATTAGAGGTATCAGGTTCAGATCCCACCTCTGAAGCTGCTTGCATGACCTTGGGCAAAACATGCAAACTTTCTAAGCTTCAGTTTCCTCATCTATAAAATAATGAGGTTGGACTAGGGAGCCTCAGAGGTCCCTTCCAGCTCTGGAACTGATGACTTCACTTGGAGCAATGAGAATTACAGAGGGATGAGCTATTTATAATACTAAATTATTACCACAAATACGTAGAGTCCCTAATTTATTAACAGCTTGGGTTTCTAAAGTTAATTTGTAAAGTCAGTTGTTTGGAACTAGGAATATATTTTCTCCCAGAAACAATGCTATACATGGTGAGTTGGTTGCCAGGCCAAACCACAAAAGTCTATTTAGCCCAAAATGAAATGTTTATCCAATATGAAACATTTAACTGAGAAAATCAATTCTGAGTTCCTATTCAGATCTCTGGGAAATACATCTCCCTTGCTGCTATCCCAGCAAGAGCAAGGACTCTATCATCCCTCTTGCCCTGGCAGTGGGACGAGGGGCTCTCCTAGTTCCTTTTTTATGATGGTGGAAAAAAGTGATTCCTAAGATTACAAGAGTGGTTCTGACAGGTAGAGGAGAAGAAAAGGAACATAGCAACTGGAGTAGGGTAGGGGATTTCCCCTAATGCAGCAACTTCTGAGATATAGATATAGAGATATAGATATCTATATAGATAGATAGCTAGGTAGATAGAGAAATAGATAAAAATAACTCCTCTAGTTCCTTATGGTCCATTAAGTCTTTAGGATGCTGGTTGAAGGTGAGGGTAGCCAAGTAGACACATAAAGTAAAGATTTCTGAGACAGGAGTTTTGTAGGAGACTGGGATGTAGGAGGAGAAAATGGAAAATATCAGGGCATGCCTTCTAGGGGACTTTGACGTTTCTCCTTCTTTCATGCCAAAGTCAGTTTTGGATATTAGTATTGCTTAAGAAGGTTAAGTTGTTCTTGCTGAATATTGTCTTAGGATCTGTTATAATATTTATATTATATTGTTGAATCCACTGGGACCTCAACCTATGAGTCACTAGAACAATAGAGGTAGACATCTGATCTCTTAGTCTACTGGGAAGCCAATGGCATGCTGAACTAGACATTCAAACATACCCTCTTTGGAGGTCAGATGAGGAGCAAATCGTGAATCCACTTTGTCTTTTTCCTGAGAATCTAGCGAAGAGTAAGGAAAAGACTCGGGATTAGGCTGAACTTGAAATTTTCCATTTCTGGAAGTTTGGAGTAGGAAGAACAAGGAGGTGTTGGTGGTTTGGCTTGAGCTACTGGCAATGAGAGCATTTGCAGTTAATGTATTTTCTGGATTTGGTCTTGCTTTTCTATTTCAAGTAATTTATCCATTTTCATCACCGGGTGACATCATATTGGCAGCAAAGTGGGTTAGTGTTTCAATGAAAAAATTAAGAGGAATTAGGAGCCGATGAGCATTTGTTTTAGGAGACTGAACCTAGATTAGGCTTTAAAAATGTGGAAGAGATTAGTGGATATAATAAGCAACTTCTTATTCACAGATCTGATGTTACTGTCTCAGGCACTGCCTTTGTATAGGACAAATACAATATATTTCTATATATGTATGTATATAGTTTATATATTCACATATATATATACATGTATGTGTATATGTTTCTAATTGTTCCTTTTGCTCAGTCTGGAATTCTAACTCCTCAAACCATTGGATTTGTAGAATATTAGAGCCAAAAGGAAGATTAGAAATCACCTAATAAAAGTCCATCATTTTATAGAGGAGAAAAATGAGGCAGAATGGGAAAGTGACTTCTGCAAGAGGAACACCAACGTATATATTCTACCCCCTGGACTAGTGCTCTCTCCATTATATTACATTCCATGTTAGCAATATCATTCACTGTCCTTTAGAGAAATGATCTCCAAAGAGGGGGTCCAGGGCCTGACCTGACACTAAGGGTTATGTTATCAACCAGATGGAGGATAGGAATATGCGTTGCATGCCATACTCCCTGGTACAATCAATCATGTAGCTTGTCTCCCACATGACACCTACATTTATCCCCCAGCATTCCTCCATTCTGCTTTATGTTTCTACTTTATTAGCCCCAAAGTTCCCACTTTCTGAGGCAGCACTGACTCTTCAGGGCAAGAGCACTGCTACTGGGCACCCACCAAAGTAATGTTGCAGATGCCATTAGAAGACTTCTCTCACCATGCCCTAACACTGAGATTGTTTGATAGTTGTGGGAGGTACCCCTTATAGAGTGGGATTTACATTCTGGGGCAAAGATCAGAAGAATCTACCACCATGTAGCTTTATTATTTTTGGTAGGACAGAGTGAGTTGCATAGGATGAGTGGACAAGGATGAATTGTGAAAAATTATATCAGATCTTTCCCACAAAGTAGATTCCAGCTATTTCTATTGGCGAATGCATCCTCATTCATTTGGTCATTCAGATTCAACCATCTCAGTGTTATTTTCTACCCCTCATTCTCCCTCATCCCACATAGCCAATCAATTTCTAAGCCTTGACATTTCTCTGTCCATAACATCTCACATCTCTTTACTTACACAATCATCATGTTGGTATTTTGTTGGGGTTTAGTCATTCAGACAAGACCACAGCATGACAGGTCCTTTTATCCTCCACTATCTCTTGAATTCTGTCCAAGTTTATGTTCACTGTTTCTCTGACATTATATATTCATCTCATCCTCTCTCAACTTCTTTTCCCCTTTGCCTTCAATCTTTCCCAACATCAGGGTCTTTTCCAGTGAATCTTGTCTTCTCATTCTATAGCTTAAGTATTTAAGCTTCAGCTTCAGTATTTGACCTTCCAGTGAATGATCTAAGTTGATTTCAAGTATTGACTGATTTGATTCTGCTGTCCAAAGGACATTCATTACCTCCGGTTTGTATTATTGCACTAGCTTCCTGGTGGATCTGATTGCCACAAGTCTTTCCCTCCTCCAGTCCATCCTTTACTCAGCTGCCAAAATGATTCTCCGTAAGTCCAAATCAGATCATATCATTCCCCTCAAAAACTCAGAGGCTCTCTAACAACCTTAGGATCAAAGAGTTTTTCTTCACCTTTAATTCATCCTTTAATTTCAATTTTTAATTCAAGTTTTTATATTATATTTAATTATTAATATGGTCATACATGTGTGTACATATATATATATATATATATATAATTTGTACAAAAGTAAATAGATACATACTAAAGATTCTTGCTCAAAAATATATTGATAATGGTATGTGATCAAAAAGCCTTAGAAACAAATATTTTTTTCTCCTTTATCAATAGGATTCTTCTGTATCTAGGTAATCAATTGTTGGTATATATGTGTCCCAAGGATGTATGAATTCCTAGTATTCTTCTATCTAAAAATGTTCACTCAACTCTCTGAGGATCCTTCCTTTCCAGACTCTAATTTTAATTTTTCTCAAATCAATCCTACTCTCTTTTTAAGTCTTTTGGGTGCCTTTCCTTTCCCTTCAGCACCAGAGAAGAGTTATTTTCCTTCCCCCATTTGTCCTGGCTTCCCAAACTCTCCTAGAAAAGGGCTATGGAGAGTTAAACACCTTAAGGATAACTAGATGTACATGTTATGTCACCAGGCCCAGATGAATCTCATTCAAGCACTTCTAAATTAATTTGTTTGGGTACTATCAGTGATATTTAAAGAACTCTGGCAAGCAGAAGAGATATCATGGGAATAGAGAGAGACAGATGTTGTCCTGGCTTTTTAAAAAGGAAAAGAAGGTAGATTCTTTATACTACAGGCCTTTAAGCTAGTTGTCAATTCCTGAAAAAGTTCAAGAAGAGATCATTGAAGGGATGTTTTGTGTGGGTCTGAAAAAGGCCTTTGAGAGATCAGTTTCATTAGAGTGGCAAGATCAAAAGCAAAGGGCTGAATGAGTGGAAAGGAAGCAGAAGCAGCAAGTGTAAACTCTTTCATAGTGACATACCCACAACAAAGTTCTTTTCATGACAACAACCACATAAGCAGAAAGATGGATAAGATACCTGGTTAGGCCAGAATCAGCTCAAACAGGTTATTAAATTTTCAGTGTATTCACACCTTGGGAATCGGCAAATGATATAAATCACAGCTTAATTTATAATTTTGTTGATTGTCTAGACTTAAAGTGATAGGGGAAATGTTAATGAAGTAGATTAAACTTTAAAGTGTGTTTAGCATGCAATTTTTTCTTCTGGAGAGTCAGTTATTATATACTTAAGAGCACATTCCAAATAAAAATCCAAGTTTGGGGGAACAGAGAATCCTAGATTCTTAGAATTCTAGATTAGAAAAGGAAAACCTAATCTAACCATTTATTTTACAGATGAGGAACTGGTACTCTGAAAGGTTTAGGGAGTTGACCTAGGTCACACAAGGAAAAGTAATGGAGCAAGGACTTCATTTAAGGCCTTCTGACTCCCTGGTTCAGTGCTCTTAAAATCATTTTATAGACCATGACCCATTCAAATGATTAAAAATGTGTTGTGAGGGTTAGATAGTTAAATTCCCAAATGTGGTGTTCCTCTTCATCTAAGACAGTCTCCATCCTCATGAAAAAACTGACAGTGGGGTGCATGGTGAATTTCTGAACAGATAATATGGACTAAGTCTCAAATAAAGACTTCTATTTTTCCTCTTTTCTTCTTCCTCCACATTTTTTTCCAAAGGTTCTCAAGAGACTGATGAATGATTTCTCCCAAAATCACTTTCTAGGAATGAAATGTCTCCTTGCAGTGGCTGCGACCTAAGTCCTACTGCCCAGGGCTGAAGTGTGAAAACCAATATAGGAAACTGAGTATGAGTCATATCGCTTGTCCCAGGAGAGTAAAAAAATGAAGACATGAAGCACACTAACCCTCATCATTTCTCTACTAGAGTTCAAAAACTTGTAGGCCTCAGCTCTCTTATGTTCTTT
The DNA here is from genome assembly GCF_027887165.1 of Monodelphis domestica. Taxonomy (NCBI): domain Eukaryota; kingdom Metazoa; phylum Chordata; class Mammalia; order Didelphimorphia; family Didelphidae; genus Monodelphis; species Monodelphis domestica. The sequence goes on from NC_077230.1 coordinate 240,882,831, forward strand.
TTTCCTAGTAAATTGTCCCAGCAACATATCAACATTTTGTGGGGAATGAATCAAGCAAAAATTATTCTTTATTGTAGGTATGAAGATAATTGGTGATATCTCTAGAGGGCTACTTTATCTAGTGTGTGAGGCAGTCTTTTGAGTACTTTCTAGCAGCACTCCAAGTTGTCCAGCCTCTTCATCCATTGGAGGGCAGGAGTATCATCACTACCCTCCCCCTGCTCTCCCTCCATTCTCTCTCTAGGTCCTATACACTCCATGGTTTGACAGAGTTCTGGACTGGAAGTCAAGAGTATCTGGGTTCAAATCCAACCTTTGACACTAGTTGTGGGACCATGCACAAATCTCTAAATCTCTCTGAACCTTAGTTTCCCCACTTGTAAAATGGTGTTAATTATATTTTTAGTACCCACTACATGGAATTATTATGAGAATGAAAGATAATATTGTATGTAAAGTGCTGTGCAAATTATGAAACATGTTTTGTGAACTATTTATGTCACAGGGATCTTGGAAGGAAAACATTTAAAAAGATAAAGCATTAAATAAACATGAGTTATTCCTAATACACAAGTCTTTCTGATTCTTCTTAGCTGTCTACTTGCACTTGGGAGTTTCCAGGACTTTGGAAGGCCAATATCACTACTCAAAAGTTTAATTTAACAAGCGTCAATCATCTTACATTTGCCATTCCATAGACATCAAACAGATGAGGTCTCTTCAAGATGTAGTGTTAGTATGGTCCTTTCCTATCCTCAACTAATCTGGGCTTCTCAGTCTGGTTACCCTCCTCATCAAGACTCCATGTTCTCTTTCCTCATGGGGATGGTGAACAAGTTGCCAGCTTCAGATATAGCTTCCATGTTATCTTTTTCATTTCTGGTTACCAAAAATTTGTTTTCTTTTTTTGGGTACTCCCCAAAAGACAAGATTGACAGTTGGTGGGGGGGAGGGGCAACTGGGAGTGGCAGTTGGTCTTGGGACTAGGACTTCTCCTGGCCCTGGAACTGGTAGAAAGCCTTGCTCCCCATCTCTGGTATAAAAATGGAGATTTGAACACCAGACTTCAATCCCCAGAAGTCCTTGGCAGTTCCCAGAATTCCCTATAATCTCACCTGAATCCCCAACTGGGCTGAGATCACAATTTGTATTTAAACTGACTATAACGCATACTCCTTTCGCTTCCTGTACACGGAGATTGCAAGGATGTAGTGAGTAGACGAAGGGCGGGGGTTCTGAATTTGACTTTCATCCATGGGCACATGGTTTATTATTTTGTATCCTTGATTTCTAATAATCTTTAATAAACCTCATAAAATATAATACTTTTAGTAGAGAAATTAATTCAACTGTTACACTGGATAGAAGTGGCTCTATTCCTGAATTTACTAACTGTGTGCTCTCCCTGGAGTCCTGTGATCCTGTCATCGGCAAAAGGACTTAAGGGAAACAATTTGAACTGTAAGGCCAGTTTTTAGGGGCTTCAGTCCAAAGAGACAAGCCCAACCAGCTCTGAAGGTCAAAACTTTTCTTGTTGCTTGCTGTATACTGCTAAGATTTTGAATTTAAGAAAACTAGCACAGATTAGCATAGACAGGAATAAAGGAAACATTCCACCAGCTTGTGAGGCCTGGCCTTAACTCAAAAGCTGAGAGAGACTCAAACCTCATCTAAGGAAACCCATCTTCCCTCTTCCCTGATACCTCCCCAATCCAAACTTGTTATTAAATTTTATCTTTATTTGAATATCACAGTCAGATAAGAGGACTAAAACTTCAGGAGACATAGAGAGAGCTGAACCTCAGGACAGCCAGTCAACTAGAAATGCCCTTATTAAACCCCTGCTGGGTGACCTTGGTCTGGGGGGAGGCTTTCCTTCAGGAGGGTTAATGCTTACCTGCTCTGGGGCATCTTCAACATCAATCCATAGAGAAGACATCCCTGCTGGCTATCATGAGTGGCCCATTTCTCAGGAACCCCATTTTTCAAAGATAGCCTCTCGGCAGGGGGCATCTCTCTCCTTTTACCTCACCGGCAGCCATATTCCCTCTCTCTGTGAACTCCTCCATTCCCTGCACAAACCTTCAGTATCCCCTGTTCTCATATACCACTCATTTTCCACAATAGATATTACATACAGTAGAGAAAGTGTTAAACTTGGAGTCAAGAAATTCCAAATTCAAATCCAGCCTTATTATCTGTAAGTAATCCAACCTCTTTAAGCTTCTATTTCCTCATTTGTAAAAGTACAGATAATAAAAACACCTACCTCCCAGGGTTGCTGTGAGAATTAAATGAGACAATGATATTATTTTATAAAATATTTTGTAACCATAAAAGTTCTCTATAAAAGCTATAATTTTATCTAGATGGCATGAAGACCTCCAGTGATATGAAACCCATAACCTCAAAAATTAGGCCATTCTACTTTATGTATAATTCCAATTATTATCATTTTTTCTTATTTAATACTGGAATTTGCTTTTCTGCTACTTTTACTCACTATTTCTAGCTCTGTCTTCTGGGATGATGAAAAATAAGTCTAGTCCTTATTCCACACAATAGTCTTTAAGTACTTAAAGATATAATAAATAATAATAACAGCAACAATAGCTAGCATATGTATAGAACTTTAAAGTTTATCAATCACTTTAAAAATATCATCTCATTTTATCCTCACAACAATCTTGCAAGGTAGCTGCTCTTATTATCATCTCTCTTTATAGATGAGGAAACTAAGGCAGATGGACTAAGTGACTTGCCCAGGGTTGGTTGGATAATTAGTATCTCCCATTTGAATTCTGGTGTTCCTGACTCCAGGTTTAGAATGCTGTCCACTGTCATCTAGTTGCTTCTGATCTTCATCAAACTTCCTCCTCCTCATTCTATCTCTATTCCAGTTCTGCTCATTTCACCCTTCTTAATTTCATGGAAGTCTTTCAGGATTTTTCCAAAGTTAACATATTCATTATTTCTTATGGCACAGTAGTATTCCTTTAGAATTATGCACCACAACTTGTTTAGTCATCCTCCAGTTGATGAGCATCTCTTCAATTTACAGTTCTTTGCCATCATAAAGAGAACTACTATAAATATTTTAGAAAAAAATAGGGGACTTCTGGGTAAACATGGTGGCAATCTAGACCCAAGACTCATCCTCTCCTAAGCACCTACCAATATAGATTACCTCAAAAATTCAAAAAACCCAAATTCATATGAACAAAGGAATATGGGAATTTCCACACTATAAAGGGGGTAAAAAAAGCTCCCACCAAAATGCAAGCAGATCTACTCTCCCCCACCCCAACTATGAATCCAGAGTCAGAGCCAGCATATGCCAGAATCAGTGAGTGAATGAGGGGCACCTCTAGAGTCAGTGAGGGGTACCTCTAGGTCTTTGGCAGCTGTCTAAAACCACTAAAGACCTACCCCTGAGAGCAGCTACACCTGAAACTCCAGCAGACTGAAGAGCACAAATCGTGGGCACTCACGGGAAAATAGCACAGAGAAGGGCAGCAAACAGCAGAAGCTGTGGAGATTCAAGAGCTTTCCTCAGGCAAAATCCTTGCTCCTTAACTCCATACACAGAGAGCCTGCCCATCTCACTCAGATTTCTGATTAAAAAGGGAAGGAAAAACCTCCACAGTGATGCCAAATAGTGCCTAGGAACAACAACCTCCCTCCACCAAGAAAAACAAGAAGAAGGGATTGACCCTGGATAATTTTTACGAAGGAAAAACCCAGGCTATAGAATAAAAAGAAGAGGAAATTCAAATAAATGCACCAAAACCTTCCAAAATTGGCAATTGTCCACAAGCTCTTGAAGAATTTAAATTGGAGCTTATCAAAAAAGATGGAAGCTTTCTGGCAAAAAAAAGTGGGAAATAGTTAAAAAAGAAAATAATAGTTTAAAGGACAAGAACTCCCAATTGGAGAAACAGCTGGAAGACACAAAAAGCAGGATAGATCAAACTGAAAAGGATAACCAGTCTTTATCTTGCAAAACAGCAAGAATTAATAAAGCAAAGTCAAAAGACTGACAAAATAGAAGAAAACATAAAATATCTCACTGAGAAGATGACAGATCAGGAAAATAAATCAAGGAGAGACAATTTGAGAATCATTGGTCTACTTGAACATCCAGAAATAAACAGAAATCTTGACATCATACTATAAGAAATCATCCAAGAAAACTGCCCTGATGTTCTTGAACAAGAGGGCAAAATAGACATTAAAAGAGTTCATAGAACACCCTCTATACTAAATCCTCAAAAGACAACTCCCAGGAATGTAATTGGCAAATTCAAGAGCTTTCAAGCTAAGGAGAAAATTCTACATGAAGCCAAAAAGAAACAATTCAGATACCAAGAAGCACCAATCAGGATTGCACAAGAACTGGCAGCTTCCACACTAAAGAACCACAAGGCTTGGAATATGATATTCAGAAAGGCAAGAGAATTGGGTCTTCAATGAAGGATCACCTATCCATCAAAACTGACTATATACTTCCAGGATAAAGTATAAGCATTCAACAAAATAGAAGATTTCCAAGTATTTGTAAAGAATAGACCAGAATTAAGTGGAAAGTTTGATATCCAAACACAAAGATCAAGAGAAACATGAAAAGGTAAATAAGAGAGAGAGGGAAAAGGGGAAAATGTTTTCTTATTCAAACTTTCTTCTTTAAGGGCTACAATAAGATCAAATTATTTATATTAATATATGGGGGAAATGTTATTTGTAATTCTCAAAAAATTTATTCATTATTATAGTAATTAGAAGAATCACTCAAAGGAAAAGATTGGGGCATTAAGGGCTATAAGATGATATGCAAAAAAAAAAACAAAAAGGAAAAAGGGGGAATCAAAGATGGTACCAAGAGGTTCTTGAAGAAATAAAACAAATAGCATAATCTGTTTTACACAGAGATAAACGTGATGATATGCAAAAAGAAAAAAGAAAAAGGGAGGAGATACTTGAAGAAATAAAATAAATAGGATAATCTTTATCACACAAAGATATTCATGGGAAGGGGAGGGGAAGAATACTCTTATAAGAAGGAAAGGAAGAGAGTGTTGATAGGTAATGCTTAAACCTTACTGTCAGTGAAATCAATTCTGAGAGGGAAGAGCATCTAGATCCATTGGGGTCTTGAATTCTATCTTATCCTACAGGGAAAGTGAGAAGGGAAAACTAAAGGGAGTGGGGGTCAGGGAGTACAAAAAGGGAGGGAAAGAGAGGGTGGAGGGAACTTAACAGACCCTAAAAAATAAAAAGGGAACAAAAAAGGGAGGGGCCAGATGTGGAAGCATATTAAAGGAGGGGATTAGGGGGATTGATTAAAAGCAAACCACTGGGTTAAAAGGATATAGCAAAAGAAGAAAGGACAGAACTAGGAGAGGATATCAAAATGCTGAGGAATACACAAGCAACAATCATAACTTTGAACTTGAATGGGAACTCATCCATAAAACGAAAACAAATAGGAGAGTGGATTAGAATCCAAAATCCTACCATATGTTGCATACAAGAAACACACCTAATGTAGGTAGACACACACAAGGTTAAAATTAAAGGTTGGAGAAAAATCTATTGGGCCTCAACTGATAGAAAGAAGGCAGGAGTTGCAATCATGATATCAGACAAAGCCAAAGTAAAAATAGACCTTTGCCTCATCTTTTGTCTTCTGTGCCTCATCTTTCATCTCCTTTGCCTCATTTTCAATTTGGTTGATTTTGGCTTTCAAGACACTATTTTCTGTTTCCAGATGATTTATCTTAGTTTTTAACTTCTTTTCCCAGTTGTCTTCAACCTCTCTTAATTGTTCTTTGAATTGAATTTTGAGTTCTTCCAAAGCCTGTGTCCAATTTGCTGGAGTTTCTGTATTTTTGCTTGACATTCCTTGATCCTCCTCTGTTCCATTTGCTCTTTGTTCATTGCCTGTATAGAAGCTGTTGATTATAATTTCTTTTTTCTTTTTCTGTTGTTTGCTCATATTTACCCCTTCTTTACTCCCCATAGTTGTCTGTGTTCTTGCTCCTCTCATTTTTTTTGGTTTGGGGTTTTCTGTCAGTCTCCCCTCTTGGAACTTTGTCAGGAGATCTCTCAGTGCAGTCTGTGGGGGAGAGGTATTGAAGCTTGAGCTTCCCTATCCTCTGGAGGCTTTTGATTAAAGTCCAGCAGTCTGTGAGGGAGGGGTGTTGGAACTTGAGCTTCCCTGACCTCTGAAGACTTTTAATAGGATTAAGTTCATCTGGGTTGGGCTAGATGTGCCCTGAGGCCAAAACATCCTGGAAGGCTGGAGCAATATTGAGGGTCTCCACAGCTGTGACCAGGCTGCCCGCTCTGCGCTCTCTCTCTAGCTCCTTCCCCACCACCTGTGTTCGATGCTCTGAGCCTGGCACAGCCCGGCCCACAAGGAACTCCCTCAAGACCAGAGCCTTTGCCTGCCCAGATGTTCCTGCTGCCACTGGAGGCTTAGTGCTTTAGGTGTGTGGGAGGGGGAGGGTCCTGGGACCTTCCTTCTGCCTTCCCCTTAAACCCAAGTGTTCTAGCATTCTGGCTTTTGGGAGGAGGGCATACCTTTAGAATTGAGTCCAGCAGGGGGGTTCCTTGGCTGTGTCTTGTTGTTAGGTTTGATTTTTCAGTCCCCTAGGAGCATTCAGTTTGTAATCAGTAAGGAAGGGTTTTCAGAGGTCTGAACTTTTGCTGCCTCTATGCAGCCTTCTTAACTCTGCCTCTAGCTTTACTTTTTGTTGATAAAACCATGCTGACTCTTTGCTATTGGCATTTTACTTTCTAAATACTTGTGAGTCACTTCTTTAATAATATGATCAAAGATTTCTCCAGAAATCATGTCATATTCAACTTGAAAGATATCTCTCAGAGCTCATTTAGTCCAACTCATTGCAACAATCTATGCTTTATATCCATCTTCCTCTTTCTTTTTTATTTAAATTTGAGACATTCTCTCAAATACCAAAAGATCACTTATTCTTTTTGTTGGTTGTTTAATTTTAATTTATTTGTTTGTTTGTAACATTAAAATTCCTAGGTATCACCCAGTCTTTCTCCCCTCCCTACACTAGAGAAGACATCATTTGACAAAAAGACATATGTACATATTAAACTATGGCTTGCTTATAAAACTTTATCAGTTCTCTCTCCAGATGTGGATATATACAATTCATTCTTAAAAACAATATTTCTATTTCTGTATATAACTTTCTCATGGTTCTACTCATTTCACTCTATATAATTTCCTGAATGTCTTTCCTTTTTTTTTGAAGCTATAAAACAATGGATGTTTTCAATATATTCATATTTTCATTTTCATTTTTTTTCATATTTTTTCATTAATGTAAAAATTGAAGGTTTGAGTCCACCAATTCTATGCCTTTCATTTTAAAGATATGAAAATTGTGGCCTAGAATCACTGTGATTTTCCCAGTTTCACAAATGTAGCAAGGATTAGAGGAAGGAATCAAATCCAGGTTCTCTGAAGCTAAAATCAATGATCTGTGGAATTTTAGCAATAGTTAAGATATAAAGTTCTTTTTTTTCACTTTAAACATTATTTTATTTGGTCATTTCCAAACATTATTCATTGGAAACAAAGATCATTTTCTTTCTTTTTTTTTAATTAATATATTTTATTTGATCATTTCCAAGCATTATTCGTTAAAGACATAGATCATTTTCTTTTCCTCCCCCCCACCCCCCATAGCCGACGCGTAAGTCCACTGGGCATTAGATGTTTTCTTGATTTGAACCCATTGCTTTGTTGATAGTATTTGCATTAGAGTGTTCATTTAGAGTCTATCCTCTGTCATGTCCCCTCAACCTCTGTATTCAGGCAGTTGCTTTTCCTCGGTGTTTCCACTCCCATAGTTTATCCTTTGCTTATGAATGGTGTTTTTTTCTCCTGGGTCCCTGCAAGTTGTTCAGGGACATTACACCGCCACTAATGGAGAAGTCCATTACGTTCGATTATACCACAGTGTATTAGTCTCTGTGTACAATGTTCTCCTGGTTCTGCTCCTCTCGCTCTGCATCACTTCCTGGAGGTTGTTCCAGTCTCCATGGAACTTCTCCACTTTATTATTCCTTTTAGCACAATAGTACTCCATCACCAACATATACCACAGTTTGTTCAGCCATTCCCCAATTGATGGGCATCCCCTCGTTTTCCAGTTTTGGGCCACCACAAAGAGCGCAGCTATGAATATTTTTGTACAAGTCTTTGTGTCCATTATCTCTTTGGGGTAAAGACCCAGCAGTGCTATGGCTGGGTCAAAGGGTAGATATTCTTTTGTCGCCCTTTGGGCATAGTTCCAAATTGCCCTCCAGAATGGTAGGATCAATTCACAACTCCACCAGCAATGAATTAATGTCCCTACTTTGCCACATCCCCTCCAGCATTCATTACTTTCCTTTGCTGTAATGTTAGCCAATCTGCTAGGTGTGAGGTGATACCTCAGAGTTGTTTTGATTTGCATCTCTCTGATTATAAGAGATGTAGAGCACTTCTTCATGTGCTTGTTAATAGTTTTGATTTCTTTATCTGAGAACTGCCTATCCATTTCCCTTGCCCATTTATCAATTGGAGAATGGCTTGATTTTTTGTACAATTGATTTAGCTCATTATAAATATGAGTAATTAAACCTTTGTCAGAGGTTTCTATGAAGATTTTTTCCCAATTTGTTGTTTCCCTTCTGATTTTAGTTATATTGGTTTTGTTTGTACAAAAGCTTTTTAGTTTGATGTAGTCAAAATTGTTTATTTTACATTTTGTGATTCTTTCTATATCTTGCTTGGTTTTAAAGCCTTTCCCCTCCCAAAGGTCTGACATGTATACTATTCTGTGTTTACCCAATTTACTTATGGTTTCCTTCTTTATGTTCAAGTCATTCACCCATTTTGAATTTATCTTGGTGTAGGGTGCGAGGTGTTGATCTAAACCTAATCTTTCCCACACTGTCCTCCAATTTTCCCAGCAGTTTTTATGAAATAGTGGATTTTTGTCCCAAAACCTGGGATCTTTGGGTTTGTCATATACTCTCTTGCTGAGGTCACTTACCCCGAGTCTATTCCATTGATCCTCCTTTCTGTCTCTTAGCCAGTACCAAATTGTTTTGATGACTGCTGCTTTATAATATAGTCTGAGATCTGAGACTGCAAGGACCCCTTCCTTTGTATTTTTTTATTATTTCCTTGCATATCCTTGATCCTTTGTTATTCCAAATGAACTTTGTTATGGTTTTTTCTAGATCAGTAAATTTTTTTTTTGGAAGTTCCATGGGTATGGCACTAAATAGATAGATGAGTTCAGGTAGGATGGTCATTTTTATTATATTGGCTCATCCTACCCATGAGCAGTTAATGTTTTTCCAATTGTTCAAGTCTAGTTTTAGTTGTGTGGAGAGTGTTTTGTAGTTGTATTCATAAAGTTCCTGTGTTTGTCTCTGGAGATAGATTCCTAAGTATTTTAGTTTGTCTAAGGTGATTTTGAATGGGATTTCTCTTTCTAGTTCTTGCTGCTGAGCTGTGTTGGAAATATATAGAAATGCTGATGACTTATGTGGGTTTATTTTGTATCCTGCCACTTTGCTAAAGTTGTTGATTATTTCAATTAGCTTTTTGGTTGAATCTCCAGGATTCTTTAAGTAGACCATCATGTCATCTGCAAAGAGTGATAACTTGGTCTCCTCCTTGCCAATTTTAATGCCTTCAATTTCTTTTTCTTCTCTAATTGCTACTGCTAGTGTTTCTAGTACAATATCAAATAATAGAGGTGATAATGGGCATCCTTGTTTCACTCCTGATCTTAATGGGAATGCATCTAGTTTATCCCCATTGCAGATGATATTAGTTGATGGTTTTAGATATATACTGTTTATTATTTTTAGGAAAGGCTCTTCTATTCCTATGCTTTCTAGTGTTTTTAATAGGAATGGGTGTTGTATTTTATCAAAGGCTTTTTCTGCGTCTATTGAAATAATCATGTGATTTTTGTTGGTTTGCTTGTTGATGTGGTCAATTATGTGGATGGTTTTCCTAATATTGAACCAGCCCTGCATCCCTGGTATAAATCCTACTTGATCATGGTGAATGACTGCTGGGGTCTTTTTGCTAGTATCCTATTTAAGATTTTTGCATCTATATTCATTAGGGAGATTGGTCGATAATTTTCTTTCTCTGTTTTTGGCCTGCCTGGCTTTGGAATCAGTACCATGTTTGTGTCATAAAAGGAATTTGGTAGAACTCCCTTTTTGCTTATTATGTCAAATAGTTTGTATAGTATTGGGGTTAGTTGTTCTTTGAATGTTTGATAGAATTTACTGGTGAATCCATCAGGCCTTGGGGATTTTTTCTTAGGAAGTTCTTTGATGGCCTGTTGGATTTCTGTTTCTGATATGGGATTATTTAAGAAATCTATTTCTTCTTCTGTTAGTCTAGGCAATTTATATTTTTGTAAATATTCATCCATATCACCTAGATATTATTGCCATATAGTTGGGCATAGTAGTTTTTAATGATTGCCTTAATTTCCTCTTCGTTGGAGATGAGGTCCCCCTTTTCATCCTTGATGCTGTTAATTTGCCTTTCTTCTTTCCTTTTTTTAAAAATTAGATTGACCAGTATTTTTATTTTTTCTGTTTTTTTCAAAGTACCAGCTTCTAGTCTTGTTTATTAGCTCAAAAGTTCTAGCACTTTTGATTTTATTAATTTCTCCCTTAATTTTTAGGATCTCTAGTTTTGTTTTCTTCTGGGGGGTTTTAATTTGTTCGTTCTCAAGTTTTTTGATTTGCATTTCCAATTCATTGATCTCTGCCCTCCCTAATTTGTTAATATATGCACTCATGGATATGAATTTTCCTCTAAGTACTGCTTTGGCTGCATCCCATAAGGTTTGAAAGGATGTCTCGCTGTTGTCATTTTCCTCAAAGAAATTATTAATTGTTTCTATGATTTCTTCTCTAACTAACCCATTTTGGAGTATCATATTATTTAATTTCCAATTAATTTTTGATTTGGCTCTCCATGTACCCTTACCGATCAACATTTTCATTGCTTTATGATATGAAAAGGTTGCATTTATTATTTCTGCTTTTCTGCATTTGAGTGCCATGTTTCTGTGACCTAGTGTATGATCTATTTTTGTGAATGTGCCATGTGTTGCTGAGAAGAAGGTGTATTCCTTTTTGTCCCTATTTATTTTTCTCCATATGTCTATTAACTCTAATTTTCCTAAGATTTCATTCACCTCTTTTACCCCTTTCTTGTTTATTTTTTGGTTTGATTTATCTAAATTTGATAATGGTTGGTTCAAGTCTCCCACTAATATGGTTTTACTGTGTATCTTTGTATGGGAAATATTATTCTATTTACTCCCCCCTCCCATTTCTTGAAGTAAATGTTAGTATTATAGACGATTCCCCCCTCCCTTTTTCTTTCTTTGCCCCCTTTCACCAAATCTTCTTGATGCCCCAATCTTTCCCTATGCATGATTCTTCTAACTACTCTTATGATGCATACAATTTTTGAGAGTTACACAATACATTTTCCCCACATATTCATATATATTTGATATAAATGTAGTCCTTATAGAAGAGAGTTTGACTTAAAGAAAAAGATAATATTTATCTCCTTTTCCCTGTCTTTCATGTTTACCTTTTCCTGTTTCTCTTGCTTTCTGTGCTTGGATATCAAATTTTCCACTAAGTTCTGGTATTTTCTTAGCAAATGCTTGGAAATCTTCTATTTTGTTGAATGCCCATACTTTCCCCTGGAAGTATATAGTCAGTTTTGCTGGGTAGTTGATTCTTGGTTGGAGACCCAGCTCTCTTGCCTTTCTAAATATCATGTTCCATGCTTTGTGGTCTCTTAGTGTGTTAGCCGCTAAGTCCTGTGTGATCCTTATGGGAGCCCCTCTATATCTGAAGCTCCTCTTCTTGGCTTCTTGTAGGATTTTCTCCTTTTCTTGGAAGCTCTTGAATTTGGCGATTACATACCTGGGGTTGTTTTGGGGGGATTTAGTATAGAGGGTATTCTATGAACCCTTTCTATTTCTATTTTGCCCCCTTGCTCCAGAACATGTGGGTATTGTTCTTTTATAATCTCTTGTAGAATCGCATTGAGGTTTTTGTTTATCTCTGGTTTTTGGGGGAGACCAATAATTCTGAGGTTATCTCTTCTTCCTCTGTTTCCAAGTCTGTGACCTTTCCAGTGAGATATTTTATGTTTTCTTCTAATTCATTAATTTTTTGGCTTTGCTTTATTGATTCTTGCTGTTTTGTAATCTCGCTGTCTTCCATTTGCTTAATTCTGGTCTTTAGGGACTGATTTTGATTTTCAGCTTTGTCTGCCCTTCTATTAGATGCTTCCAGCTCTTTCTCCAATTGTGAAGTCTTGTCTATCAGACTGCTGATCTATTTCTCCCATTTTTCTTTCCAAAAGGTTTCCATTTTTTGGGCATGCTCACTGTCTTCCAGTTGCTTAATTCTGGCCATTAGGGACTGGTTTTGCTTTTCAGCTTTGTCTGCCCTTCTATTAGATGCTTCCAGCTCCTTCTCCAATTGTGAAGTCTTGTCTATCAAACTTCTGATCTCTTTCTCCCATTTTTTTTCCCAAAAGGTTTCCATCTTTTGGGTAAGCTCCAGTTTGAGATCCTCCAGAGCTTGTGGATAGTTTCCATTTTGGGAGGCATGTTCTGATTTTGTTTGGATTTCATCCTCATTCTCTTCTTTTCCTTAGGTATTCCCTCCATAAAAGTTTTCAATAGTCACTTTTTCCCCCCTTTCTTCTTGGAGGCTTGATATTGGGCCATGTGAGCCATCCCTTTGGTGGTTTTATTCCACTTTCTTTTTTGGTCTGGGGTCTGGGTGATATAGGTGGGTTTTCTATGAATTTAGGTTGCCTCAGACTAGTTCTTCCCAGCCTCCAAGGTTTCTTAGAGCGTGGGCCCCTGTGTTCAGCCCAACCACCCAGGTGATCAGCGTGGCCCACCCAGGTGTTCAGCTCAGCCCAAGCGCTCAGCACAACTGCCCCGGAGTTCAGCTCCCCAGCCCCCTGTGATCAGCGCAGGATTCTCCTGTGAAACCGCACTGAGAGGTCATTTCCTTGCAGTCTTTAGATCCCAAGGACCCTGGTGTGCCCCCCCACAGACAGAGATGCTTCTCACTCACTTGCTGTCCCAGTGAACGCTCTGATAGCTTACTCTGGTTTTGGGGGGGGAGGGGCGGCTCAGTTCACATTTTTGTGCGAGCTTTTCCTCCTCCTTATAGTGTGGAAATGTTCAAACCCCACATACCTTGGTTTCTGTGGGGTACTGGAGAGTCCCTCCATTCTTCCAAAGGTGATTTTTATGCTCTTTTGAGGTAGTCTATTTCGTTAGGTGCCGGGGAGAGGAAGCAAGTTGTGTCTAGATTGCAGCCATGTTTACCCGGAAGTCCGGTCTTTCCTTTTTTAAAAAATTTACTTGCTTGTCAGTTTTATAGTGCTGTAGTATTCAATCACAATCACATACCACAACTTGTTTAGTCATTCCCTAGTTGCTGTATAGCCCACCCCCAATTTCCAGTTCTTTGCCACCACAAATAGAGCTGCTATAAATATTTTAAAATATAAAGTTCCTTTTCCTTTTTCCCTGATCACCTTAGGAAATAAACCAAATAGTGGTATTGTTGGGTCAAAAGTTATTCACAGTTTTATAATTCTTTGGGCATAATTCCAGAACATATGTGTGTGTGTGTGTGTGTGTGTGTGTGTGTATCTTTGATTTCTTCATAATCTATTCACATATTTTGGTCATCTATCAATTAGGGAAAAGCTTATATTCTTACATTTTACTAAATTCTCTTTATATTTTAGATATGAGACCTCATCTGAGAAGCCATCAACAAAATTTTTCCCCAACTTCTTGCTTTCCTTCTAACCTGGGCTACAATTAGTTAAATTTGTATAAAAAAACAACATTATGTATGGCTTTGATTTCTTCATCCCCAAACAGCTCATATATTTTGATCATTTATCAATTGAGAAATGGTTCATAGTCTTATAAATTTGACAAAGTTCTTAATATATTTTAGATATGAGAACCTTTATCTGAGAACCTCTATCAAAATTTCCCCTTAGTTTTCTGCTTTCTTTCTAATCTTTACTGTGTTAATTTTTTTTGTACAAAACCTTTTATTTATTTATTTTCATTTTTAATTATTTTCCCCCTCTCCCACCCTTTCCCCCTCCAAGAAAGCCTGTATTCAAAATTATCCATTTTCTATCTCATAATGCTTTCTATCTCTTGTTTATTCATAAATTCTTCTCCTATCCAAAAATCTGATTGTTAATATATTCCCTGTTCTTTTTATTTGCTTATGATATCTCCCTTTATGCCTAAGTCATCTATGCATTTTGATTTTATCTTAGTAAATGGCATAAGATATTGGTCTGTCTCTAGTTTCTGCCAGACTGCTTTCTAGTTTTTGCAACAATTTTTACCAAATAGTGAATTCTTGTCCCCAAATCTTATATCTTTATTTTTTGCCAAATACAGGATTACTATAATTTTTTTTTACCAATTTGTTGCATGTCTGTTCTGTTCCACTGCTCTACTTTTCTGTTTCTTAGTCAGTACCAGAAAGTTTTGATGATTGTTGCTTTGTAGAACAGTTTAAAATCTGGTATTGTTAATCCTCCTTCCTTTATATTGTTTTTTATTTAATTCTTTTAACAGTCTTGACCTTTTGTTAATCCAAATTAGTTTTCTTACTATTTTTCTAGTTACATAAAAAATTTTTTTTTGGAAATTTAATTGGGATGGTGTTGAATATTTAAATTAGTTTAGGTTGAAATATTTTTCAGATATCAGTGACAGCACTCACTAAATCACATTTGTCGATTCAGAATATAATCCACTCAGCCATGATTATTTCAACCCATTGAGTATATTTCTGGGTCATCACCAAATGGTAGATGTCATAGGCTTCAACTGTTTACCATTTTTGTTTTATCTTTCCTACTCCAAAATAGGTTTTCTAGAGAAAATAGAAATAAAACAGAAGTTGAATAATTCTATTCTCTCTTTATCCCAAGAAACACTTCTCTCTTGGCTTTGATCTTCTATTTAATCCCAACATTGCTTTTATTCCTTTTTTCTTTTGTTATTCCTAAAATTCATCCCCAGTCTCAGTTCTTTCTGATATTTAGCCTTCCTGATAGCATTTTTTACAGGAGCATTAAATGATTTTTCAAATTTAATCATTAGGCAACTTGACCTTGCTACCATATTTTGTATATATCTCTTAACATCTCCATTAATTGAGGAGGTCACTGAATATTAGTTTCTTTTGTTTGTTATACTTTTTCTTCATCTTTGAACTCTGATCTACTTTACCTGAAGAGTTTTAGTTCATGTTCCTACCTATCCTTTCTCTGAGCTCTTTAAAATCTGTTCTCCCCAATCTGGAGTACATACCAGATTGTGCCTAGTTTATCCCCTCCTTATTATGAATTCCATAACATGGGCCTACTCAGTCACTCTCAATGTTATTGCTCCTTTGCTTAGCAGTTGGATAGCACAAAACAATTCATTAAGAAACATTAATTTTTTAGAGGCAAACGTTTCATGAATACTCAATCATAAAAAGCATTATTTTTTTTCATCAAACAAAAAGAAACTAAAACCGAACTTAATATTTTCTTTCTAAATTAACAACTAACCTCTCCTTCCAAAATGCAAACTTTGCAAAGGGTCTTTTTTAATCAAATTAACCCCATTAGCCTCCCCGCACCCCCAAACTAAATGGAACAATCTTCTCTTTTTTTGGAACAACCTTCTTAAACCTTATCTTCTTTACCAAAAAACATCTTTCCAACTGAATCCTGCTCTTCTAGCCCTGAATTTTTACCATGACAGGCCAGCAGTGGAGTTTATGGCCTAGTAACCAGAAGTAAATTCTTTTACAATTTAACTCTTTTTGGGGTTGCCTTTCTCCCTTGGTTGTTATAAGGATCAAACAAGGTAACATAATACAAAACATTTTGCAAACCCCAAAGCACTATATAAATATTATTTATTTTTATTTGCCTTCCTTACCTATATTTACCAGTGCCTGAGGGCTATGGCCTAAGCTATGAAAAATAAAGTTGTCAGAGGAGTAACAGAGAGAAAAAAATATATCTAGCATGAGAAATTCTTAATCTAGGGTCTGTGAACTTTTTAAAATATATTGACAACTTTATTGATATAATGAATTTCCTTTGTAATCTTATATATTATATTTCATTCATTTAAAACATTATTCTTGGGGAAGATGGACTTTATCAGATCACCAAATGGATCCATGACACAAAAAAGATGAAGAGGCTCTAATCTGTATGATTTTTTGCTTACTTGTATGAATCTCTGCTGTTTCTGGGAAGGGTCAGGGATTTCCTGGGAGTGGGAAAGAGAAAGGTTGACACCTCATCTGACCCCAACAGGAGCTAGACTACAACAGGTACCATGAGGGCAGAGAATGGGACAATGAGAATTTGGAAGAGGATTGAAGCAAAAGAAAGAAGAGGGAGTCATTAATGGTTGCTACAAGGTCCCAAGAGATCAGGAAAGCTGACTAGCCCTACCCATTCTCTGAATGCCAATCAGCTGCACCAGAGGAGTAAGAGGGCTGGGACTGAGCACTCCTGGCACACTTGGTGTGCTTGCAAATTCCCTTTTGCCATGGATTTCACTCATTGCTTATCTAAGTCAATTTGTTGCCCACAAGAGTAATCTTTTTTTCCCCCAAGCTGGAACTATAATGGACTCAAATGCTGTTTCAGATAAAAGGCACAAAACCAAAATTGATTAATGACTGTACATTATTGCTCCAAAAAACTAATATGACCATGGGAAGGGTGGCCTTCCCACTCAGAGTTTCTCTAGCACACACAGGATCCTTTGTACCCAAGCTCATTCCCTTTGCTCTAGGTTCCCACATAATCACTGAGTCTCCTAAGCTCCTGATATACACTCAGCTCCTAAGTCCAAATTGTGCCACTCTCTTTCTCTCTTCTCTGCCCTGACTCCATAAATGTGCTACTGCGGACTCACTCCTTCTCCCTCTCCCTCACAACTCCCATATTCAGAAGCTAGATCTAGAGAAGTCTCCTGACTTCTCTAACACCAGCATCAAGGAGGCTTCCTAAATAGCCCTCAGGATAATTAGCAGCTTTGACTAACTATGTGCAAACACTGCCTCCCACACACAGCTGTTTGGCTTTCACTGTTATTCTCAAACTCAAATACTCTGAGGTGGAATAGTCACCATTTTTGCTTTTGTAACCAATGCCTCCTTATTGGTCAGCATCAGGACCAGCATAATAGCTGCCCTGGATGCTTCCTCCACTTTCTGAAGAATTCAATCATCATTGAGGTTAGGTATCATGTATCAGATGTATCAGAGTCCCAAGAGACCTCAATGCTCTCACAACTTCATGCCACAATTAGGATCTGTTACCCAAACTCATCATATACTTTTTCCTTCTGGAGAAGCAGGCTTTAGTACGTTTCTTCTATAATATTGCTTGTTTCTCTCTTCACTGATTTTTTACTCAAACTTTTTTTTTTATGCTTTAGTTTCTGTGTTTCCTCAAGTGCATATTTCTTTTTTGATGCTGCTCTAATTTCCATTTATTTAATCTGATCTTATAAAACAAGTGTCTCCTTCCAAATTCATTGTGTCATCATGAGTCAGTCTACCAAGTCTCAATCCTACCTTTGAAATTCAATTTACCAATCTCTGGGTTTTTCATTTTTGTTCAGTCATTTTTTTTTCAGCCATATCTGACTCTTTGTGTCTCTATTTAGGCCTTTCTTGACAAAGATACTAGAATGGTTTTCCATTTCCTTTTTCTGCCCATTTACAGATGAGGAAACCAAGGCAAACAGGATTGAGTGACTTGCCAAAGGTCACACAGATAGTATATGAGGCTAGATTTGAACTTAGAAAGAAGAGTCTTACGGACTCTAGGCCTGACCATCTATCTCCAGTGTACCACTAGCTGCTCAAGATCTCTGGTTACTATATTTTTTAATTTAATTAATTAATTTAGAATATTTTTCCATGGTTACATGATTCATGTTCCTTTCCTTCTCTTTTCCCTCCCCCTCCTCCCAGAGCCAATGAGCAATTCTACTGGGTTTTACATGTATCGCTGTTCAGAACCTATTTCTATATTATTAATATTTGCAGTGGAGTGATCATTTAAAGTCAACAGCCCCATCAAACCATCTGATCAAGCATACATTTTTTCTTCTGTGTTTCAACTCCCACAGTCCTTTCTCTGAATGTGGATAGCATTCTTTCTCATAAGTCCCTCAGAATTGTCCTGGATCATTGCATTGCTGCTAGTAGAGAAGTCTATTACATTTGATTGTGCCTCTGTGTACAATGTTCTCTTGGTTCTGCTCCTTTTGCTTTGCATCAATTCCTGGAGGTCATTCCAATTCACGCAGAATTGCTCCAGTTCCTTATGCCTTTGAGCACAATAGTATTCCATCATCATCAGATGCCACAATTTGTTCAGCCATTCCTCAATCAATGGACACCCCCTCATTTTCCAGTTTTGTTTTTTTTTGCCACCACAAAGAGGGGAGCTATGAATATTTTTACACATAGATTTTTCCCTATTATCTCTTTGGGATACAAACCCAGCAGTGGTCTGGCTGGATCAAAGGGTAGGCAGTCTTTTAAAGCCCTTTGGGCATAGTTCCAAATTGCCTTCCTGTATGGTTGGATCAATTCACAACTCTGCCAGCAATATATTAATCTCTCAATTTTGCCAAATCCCCTCCAACATGTATTACGTTCCTTTGCTGTCATATTGGCCAAACTACTAGGTGCGAGGTGGTACCTCAGAGTTGTTTTGATTTGCATTTCTCTAATTATGAGAGATTTAGAACACGTTTAGCATGTGCTTATTGATAGTTTTGATTTCTTTATCTGAAAATTGCCTATTCATGTTCCTTGCCCAGTTATCAATTTGGGAATGGCTTGACTTTTTGTACAATTAATTTAGTTCTTTATAAATATGAGCAATTAGACCTTTGCCAGAAGTTTTTGTTATAAAGATTTCTTTCTCCAATTTGTTGTTTCCCTTCTAATTTTGGTTGTATTGGTTTTGTTTGCACAAATGTAATCAAAATTATTCACTTTATATTTTTTAATATTCTCTATCTCTTACTTGGTCATAAATTCTTTCCTTTTCCAGATCTGACAGGTATACTAGTCTATGTTCACCTAATTTACTTACAATTTCCTTCTTTATATTTAAGTCATTTACCCATTCTGAATTTATCTTAGTAGAGGGTATGAGATGTTGATCTAAACCTGATTTCTTTCCAATTCTCTCAGAAGTTGTTGTCAAATAGTGAGTTCTTATCCCAAAAGCTGGGATCTTTGGGTTTATCAAACACTAGCTTGCTGAGTTCATTTACCCCAAGTCTATTTCATTGATCCTCCATATTATTATCCTCCAATAGTATTAAAGAGCCCTGAGGTCAGATCTTCCACAGCTGCCAGTAGAAACTGAAGCTGACGGTGAAGGTGAAGATGTGGAGGCTAAAGGTAGTTACCCTTGTCGTCCTCTACTCCTTTCTGCCAGCTGCCAGGTCAGAACCCTACTCTGTCACAGTTGCAGCCCTTGCCCTGGGATCCCAGTCAGCTGGATTCTTACTGTGGGTCTCAGTTCAATAGGAGGAGGAGGGGTATTGGAAATTTCCTTGCCCTCTGAAGGCTTCTTATCTGCACTATTGCTAGACAGTATTAAGCCAGTGGAGCTGATCTGTAGAGCTGAATGTATCCTGAGGCCAAAACCTCTAGAGACATAAGCCCAAGATGGTGGATGAAGGCTGAGACCAGGCTGCCCTCCTCTCTGCCCCTCTCCTCCAGCTGCCTCCCTGCCAACTGTGGTCAGAGCCCTGAGCCTCCAGTAGCTGTGGGAGCAAGGCACTCCCTTTGAACTGGAGCCCTCACCCCAGATCCCAGCAACTAACAAGAGCCTCAGCACTTTAAGTGGGGTAAGGGTCCTGGGACCTTTCTTCTTTCTTTTCCTTAAACCCAAGAATTCAAC
This sequence comes from Monodelphis domestica, assembly GCF_027887165.1. Classification (NCBI taxonomy): domain Eukaryota; kingdom Metazoa; phylum Chordata; class Mammalia; order Didelphimorphia; family Didelphidae; genus Monodelphis; species Monodelphis domestica. The sequence continues at coordinate 240,902,944 of NC_077230.1, forward strand.
CGTCTCTGCATACCTTTTAAGTCGAATCAAGCAGAAGGTCTCCTAGGCTCTCTCCTGTTGTTGTATTTGAGTTTGTGTCCCCCTCAAAGTACTTTGTTTTTGATTGGTGTGGAAGGGTTTTCACAGAGGACTCAACTTTTGCTTCTAAATCTCCATCTTGACATGTATCTACTTATCTGGTTACTTTACTACCTCAGTTCTGCTTATTTATTTCTGAACACAAGAGGCTATGTATTTTGTTATTATCTTTCTTCATAGATATTGTTTCTTCTCATTACTGGTCCTCTCCACTGATGTTCTTTTTCCTTTTACATGTTGCTTTTGGGATGATCTGACTAGGGAGAAACATGGGGATAGTTTCCCCCTACCTTCATTATGAGTTTAAACCCCTTTTGATCAGATCAGATAACTAATAATAATTCATTATAAATTCATAAATATTTCCCAGTGCTATTTTTTTTGCTCTGATCATATCCCTCCATAATCTCCAATGGTTCTCTGTCACCTTTAAAATAAAATATAATCTCTGTTTGGTATCTCAAGTACTTCACAAACTAACCCTTTTCTACTTTTCTAGTCTTTCTTGACATTATCTCCTTTGACATACTTTATAGTCTCCATGCCTGTGCCCTGGTGTCCCCCATGTTTGCCATGTTCTTCCTCTTTCCTGCCACCTTCTAGGATCCTTGACTTCTTTCAAGATTCTTCCTAAATGCAATCTTCTACAGGTATTACTAGGTACTCTCTCCTGCTAATGTTTCCTTTCTCTCTGATGTTAGTTTCCATCTGACATCTAAAGAGTTTTCAGGGAAGATTAGCACCTCTGGTGCTTGCTGAGCTATTTTCAGTGCTGCTTATCTACCTTTGACTGTCCACCTGGCACCTAACCTTCACCTGCAGCTCCAAGAAACTATAGCATTTGTAGCAGCCATACCCCAGAAAAACTACCTCAGCATACAGGTAAACCAGGTTGAGGATAACTGGCAGGCCTCAAGCCCATCAGTGAGTTACAGGATATCTACCCCAAGCATGTGAAGATTTCCCCTTGTGGAATGAGCATATGGGAACAATTTTTTCCAACAGCCATGAAAGGCATGTGAAGCAGGCTCTGTGAAACACTTTGACCTTCTTTAGACATAGAAGTCATCCAAGTATCATGCACTGCACTCACCAGTTGAGAGCTATCACCAGTTGAGAGACTTTTGTCTTGCCACTGCTTTTCTGTGACCCTAGAAAATGGAGTAAGGTTGATGACTATGTGCAACTCTGCCTCACTTAAATCCATCACTCTATGATGTCCTTGGTGGTCCTCTTCAAAAAAAGAAGGCTGAACAACACCTATCAATTCTGTATCCATTTTGAATTAATCAAATCAATCTCTTTATATGCTTATTGTCTGTGCCATTCATTGATGTGTAAGGTCCTTGGGGATAAGGATGGTTTTTCCTTTAGTATATTATCTAGAATATAACAACTTAATAAATGCTTAATGTTTAATCACTTCTTTTTTGATAACTTACCCTTTATATAGGATTATGTTTCCCATTCTTACTTTTGCCTTGATCCTAAAAGACTTATCCAGGGTATGAAAGAATAGAGGTGAAAGTGATCTTATAGGTCATCTAGTCCGTCTTCTTACCCCAAGAATAAATCCTTACTACAATAACAGTAGCAATAATAAACATTCACATTTATATAGCACTTAAAGATACAAAGTATTTTACTTAAAGCAACTCTAATGTAGTTCGTGTGAATTTTATCATCTCCATTATAAAAATGCACTGGCATCCCTGTCAGATTGTCATTCAGTCCATTTAAGTAGTCCCAGTGATAGAGAACTCATCTCCTCCTGAGTTAGTTCATTCTATTCTTGAACAGCTCTAATTGTTAGAAAATTCTTCCTTATTTTCTGCAGAAATCTGTCTCCCTATGTCTTCTATCCATTAGATAGAAGTTCTCATCTCTGAAGCAAAACAGAATAAATTGAATCCCGCCTCCGCATGACAGGTCTTCAAATATTTAAAGACAGAGATCATGTCTCCCCTAAGTAGTTTCTTTACCAGGCTAAACATACCCAGTTTCTCTAACCTATCTTTCATTGTCATCATCATCATCATCATCATCATTAACATATATTCTATATAGAGACAGAATTAGATAGAGATAAATAAATGGTTAAGAGATAGATAGATGAATGGATAGGTAGGTATGTAGGTAGGTAGATAGATAATGCTTTAACATTTGCAAAGGACTTCATACCAGTGATTAGACTTGTTTCCAAATCTTTCTCTATTTTAGTCATTTTATCTTGGATATTTCATCAATTGGCAATATGCTCCTCAAAAATTATTTCTTGACACCTCTCTAGATTTTTTGCAGAGGTGGAAATGTAAGACTTTTTTTTTTTTGATGTGTTGGTAAGTTCTGTCCAAGTGATTTTCCCCCCTCTCTTTGTTATTCTTTAAGAAGTGGACTTGGGGAAATGTGAGTTACATAAAAACAGAAGATTAAAATATTGATATTTTAAATTATGCCTTATATTGGATATATTATCCAGATTAGCTTCATAGGAAAATAGATTTTGAACTAAACATAATAATAGAAACCACTGAGTCTTTTATAGGTAAGTGGCCTAGTGGATAGAGTGTTGGGTCTGGAGTCAGGAAGACTTGAGCTCAAATTCACCATCAGAAACTTATTAGCTGTGTGATCCTCTCTAAAACCTCAGTTTTGTCATTTGCAAAATGAGGATCATAATAGCACCTACCTCCCAGGGTTGTTGTGAGAATCTTGTAAAGTGCTTAACATATAGTAGGTACTGAATAAATACCTTTCCCTTTCCCTTTCTTCCCTTTTCAAATAAGGAAAAATTAAGGACAAAGAAGTTATGTTACTTGTCCAGAGCCACACAGGGCAAGTCCAAGGAGGATATGAACTCAAGTCTTTCTGACCCCAAAGACAGTGCCATCCATTATACCATGTTGATTCTCACCATACTGTGCTTCCCTCCAAAAAGGGCAAAATACTACAACACTCCATGGTGGGTTGTTGTTTTTATTACAAAAGCAAGTTCTCTGATTCTCTCCAAGTTCATTCAAACTGAATATACCCTGACTCAGCATGTCAACTCTTCTAGATCCCTGAAAATCTCTTGGAATCTCCCTGGTATTTTCCCAGATTGCTTGGATCTTGAGAAGACAAATTCAAAGCCTAGAGCAATGAAGACATGGGGGGGGGAGCTAGAGCACCCCAGTCACCTCTCAAAGATTGGAAATAAAGAGAACTGAAAAACAGAAACATGAAATTCCTAATCTAGATACGCATATCTGTTTGCTAGATGATGCTTTCTTTGATGGGGTGGGGCAGGAGAGGAAAGGACTGAGACACTTATAAATAAATTCTATTAATTTTTTTAAAAAGGAATTAAGCAAACATTTCCTCTTCCTCTGCCTTTGACAGAACTAACTTGCAACCATTTAAAAAAGTGAGATCCAAATATCCAGGAGGGTTCCCACTGTGGTGGCTTTTTTTAGGTTCATTGAACCTGTGATATAATTTTACCTAGAGAGAAGAATAATACTAAAGAGATCAAGTGACTTGCCCCCATATCACATAGTGGATCTCCAGACTCCTAGTACATAGTTGTATCCTATACCTGGCCAATTTCATCTATAGTGGATTTTCTACTGGGGTTCATGGTATATTATTTGCTTTCACACACCCACATATTACAATTAATCAGTTGATGTAGCACAGAGCAAGTTATAGAGCTGGGAAGCAGAGCTATGTGACTGATACTCTTCCAAGGTGACAGGGGCTGGCTACAAAGTGATGTCAAGCAGGAACTCTAGCTAGAATGAATGCTAATCTCTCTGTCTTGAGATTTCAGGAGGGAAGTGGAATGGTTCAATGAAAACAGTATATTCCAAAGGCCAAGCAAGTGGCTCAAGAAGGCTCTACAGAGTACTAAAGTGATGGTGAACCTTTTGGAGACAGTGTCATGCCCCTCCCCCCATTACCCCATGCTGGAGAAGGAAAAAGTGTTCCCTTTGGGCTGCTGGAAGTAGGGGCAGGTGAAGTGAGGAATGTCCTCAGCTAGAGAGGGTGAGGGGAGTGGCCTGAGCACTGTTTCCCTCCAGCTCTGCTGCCTTCAAGTCACTCACCTTAACCTCTGTGTGCTTCCATTGGGCTGCTGACTGAAGAGACAGGTGATGTGAAAAAATATTGTCAGGCAGAGTAGAGAGGAGGAAGGGAGCAGCTCCATCATCTGTGGCCCTCTGCCTTTCTAGTAACAGACTTGGGGTGGTGGCTGAATGCCCACAGAGAACACTCTGAGTGCCATCTTTGGTATCCATGCCATAGGTTCACCATCACTGATTTAGAGCCTGGTCAAATATCAAAAGCATCAGGTCATCCACTTTATCTCAGAACATCTACAGTCTTCCTGACTTTTTATCTTCTCAAAAGACTTCAATGATTCTGGAAGAGAGAATGAGACTGATAACTTTGTGTAACTTTGCCTCACTTAAATCCAACTTATTCCCAAGTCAGGTGTCTTCTTCAAAAACTAAGGACTAACAAACATACAATAAGACATCAGGCTGTACAGAGAACTAGTACTCTGATCCTTTTTCAGTTATATAGGAAAAAATAATATCAGATTTAGGATATTTAATTAAGTGCTAAAAATTGAAGATAAATTAATTAAACTGTAACTCGAAAAACCTTCTTCCACAAACATTTCCTAAAACAGGGTAGTCTAGGCAGCATTAATTGTTACAATTAATTAGGCATTAAACTGATAATGGCTACAGCTGCTAACAATTAACAGCTAATTGCATCAAGCACTTTAACCATTTCAGAAAAGTAAAAGAAATTGGGAGGAAAGAGGGAGGGGATTGGAGAGGAAGAAAAGAGGAAGAAAAGCATCTGCCTTATAAACAAATGAGTTGCAGTAAAGTCTTACTCCTCCAGAATCCTGGAAGAAGTTTAATGTATTATATCAATCTGAGTAATGGTTACTTTTTCCACTAAAGCTGACTTGTATAAAATCTGGATGCAGTTTATAACCTGAGTTATTTTATTGTATACACACACAAATAAAGGGGTTTCACTGAGGTCTGCAATGGGTGACCTATAGAATGACATCAGCTCCCGTCCTAATGTTGAGCTGACTCCAAAAGACCTAATGAGTTTGGGTCAATTATTTTTCTTCTCAAGGGTTTCCAGAATAATGCCAATATTTGCTATTTTATTGATGCTTTTATTTTTAAATATCCTTTAGCTATCCTGTCTTATTATATTCCCAATAGGAACAAAGAGAATGATGATCCTCCATTTTTAAGACAAACTTAAATTCAGATAGGGCTTCATAATGTCTTGCTATTGGCTCCCCAAATGCCAGTCATATAGACTCCCAGCCCCCTGCCTTTGTATTCTCAATACTATGCTAGATCCTTAAGGCATTTGCCTTCCACACTTGCAAACATATGCATGTACTCATGCACACATACATCTTTAGTTCCATCATACCAGGGATAGTGCAGTTATTAGTAGAGTTCCTCATCAGAGACTGGATTTATGGGAAATGTAGTTTTACCAATCTGAAGTAGGAACTAAGGGCTCATGAGAAGCAGAAGCCTTGAGGAAAATAAGTAGCCCAGAAACTTTTGTTCTAGGACAGGAGAGATGGTTAGAGCAATGATAGGGAACCTTTCAGAGACCATGTGCCATGTTCCCCCCAGACTGAGGGCACACCTCCCCTTCCCCCACACAGGGGAGGGAGAAAGTGTTCCCATTGGACTGCTGGGCAGAGGAGAAGGTGATAAAAAAAATGTCATCAGGCATGGTGGAGAGGGGGAAGGGAGAAGCTCTTCTGGAGTCCCTCTGCCTTTCTAGTAACAAACTCTGGTGGGGAATTGGCACATGTGCCCACAAGCATGTGTGCTATAGGTTTGCCATCACAGGACTAGAAAATGCATGCCATTGGTAAGCTAATAAGAAGGAAAGATACTACCAACATGAAATGAAAATAAATATGAGAAGTTAGATACTTGTCTGGATCCTGAACCCTTTTAAAGAGTGACCTACTTGCACAGAATTATGTTTGCCTTAATGTACCTGTTTGACCTTTCTTGGATATGGTGAAGTTATCCCCTCTCCATTTTCTTTGAAGTCTCATCACATGCTGGCCAACTGGAAAACTATTCTCAAGAATTTCTTTCTCTATTTAAATCTCTTAATTCTGAAGTTTTGTTTCATTCTGACTGTTTGCTATGAAGAAACCCATATAAAGAAGGAAACCATCAAAGGAGAACCTGAAATAAATTGCCTTAGGCTTAACCACAAGCTTTTATTGAAACTTTCCCTCTCTGGAGAAACAAAAGGAGCCTTCATTAGACTTGGGTTTGAGGCAATGTAGCTACTAGCATAAAGCAACTAGGGTTTTGCCCCAGAAACAAGCTTCCTAGGTGATGCCATGGGGGCAGAGAGGAATGATTCCACTGTCCTTCCCTCCCCCCTCCCAGGACCAGATACCTGATGCTAGACCTTGGCACACTCTACCCTGTATCTGTGACCTATGTCCATCATGCCCATCTTCTAAGAATCCTTTACACTGGAATGGAATAGATTACATGCAACCCTATTCACCCACCCCCTGATCAAGTCCCCTGGCCTGGGAACCAATGCATTCCATATGTGATTTCTGGGTTCAGCCTGGGTTTAGAGGGATCAGCAGAGAAGGTAGCTGGCTGCTAGTAGAACTGCCATTGCCTTTCCCTTAGTACTCCTTATAATAAACTCACCCAAAACCTTCTGCTAGTCACATACTCTGCCCTGCATGTCCACTGTGACTTTTAAGAACCTTCCTCTATTGTGAAATAGAAGAAATTGGGTCACTTGGCTAAGAGTCAAAGAAGGATCTGAATTAGAATTTCTAGCTCTGCCATTTATTTACTTGTGTGGCATGAAATAAGTTGATTCACCTCTCTGGGCTTTAGCATCTTCTTTGAAAAATGTATGTATATGGTTTGGGGGTGGGGGACACTATATGAGAGAAGGGGAGGAGGGAAGGAGTGATCATTTATTTAAGACCTACTAAATGCCAAGCACTGTACTAAGCACTTTACATCATTTCCTCATTTGATCTTTACAACAATTCTGGGAGGTAGCTGCTATTATAATCATTATTTTACAGGTGGAGGAAACTGAATCAAATAGAGAGTAAGTGATTTGCCTGCAGCCAAAGTGTCTGAGGCCTGATGTGAACCCAAATATTCCTTACTCCTAGTCCAGTGCCATGACCTCCAAGATTTTTTCTTGTGCTAAGTCTATGATCTCTATGATACCCAATTTCCTCTCAGATTTAATCAAATCTTCTGATGATCAGTGAAACCCAAGTATTCTCCTATAGACTCCTCATCTCTTGACACTGTCCAAAACTGACTTCTCCTCTCACACTGCCTGACACACAGGACCAGCAGGAAAAAGGGGGTACAGTCCCTCATATAGTCGCCTGATAACTTCAAATCTTCTATCTCCTCCCAGGACTGAGCCACTCTCTCTCTATCTTAAAAGATCACTCATCTCTGTTGCTGTCATCTCTACTAGTCAAGTCATTTCCCTTCCTTTTCCAGAAAGTTCAATATCTGACTCAAAGGTTTCTTCTTAACCTCACTCCCAGCTTCCACCTCTGAATATCTTAGCTTCCCAATTCTGCAGCCTTTTTATTTACATTCACTGTGTCAAATCTACTTTCACCACACCCAGGACTGGTCATCTCTTAATACTTCTTTACACAACTCCTTTCTTCCTCCCAATCTCCTCAGCTAAATTCGGCCCAAAATTTTTAGTTATGGCTTTTTTGTAAATTTAAAGGAGGGTTAACACATTCTCTGGGCTACATGAGGCAACATCATAAACTAAGGATATTTGTCTATAGTGCCCTTCATTTTCTCTTTCTTTTTCTTCCTCTTTTTTTAGGGATTCTCTCACCCAAACACAGAAGCCTGGAACTCCTTTTTCCCAAGTTCCTTTGACAAAGAAAAGCTTCCCATTAAACAGTTTCTTACCAGTGTGTTAGGAACTGACAAATAATGCTGGGATATGCCATATTGTTTTTCAAAGGATTATAGAGAGTAGCTAAAGGAGTGTGAAGTACTAATGTTGAAATAGGGAACACCTTCTATGAGCCACAGGTTAGGATAATTTAGAATGGGGAAGGGTCTTCTCCTCACCCAGTAAAATTCACTCCAGATTAGGCTGTCCCTGCTTATGAATCCACAAATGATACATATGCATGTGTGTAAATACATATATATACATATACACATGCAGGAATACAGACATGCCATTGCATGTGTGTAGCATATACGTTTACTCTGCAATATGCTTGTAAAACCTCCCTTCCATCTCTCTATTTCTCCCACTCATGATTTTTCTCCAGAACATTTCCTAGCAGCCAAATACAGCTATTGCTAATGAATATTAATGACTTTAACATCTTGTGGTGATGAGACCCTACACTTTCCTTCTCTTTTGGTTGCTAGGGAACTGCAAGAGGCAGCCCGAGGCTTTGGGACCCAGACCCATTAACTGCAGGGCACAGCTAAATCCCAAATCAGAAGTACTCAATTAATTGAAGGTGTGTAAATTGAGGATGCATAAAGGGGGAGGGTCTGAGAAGGGGAGGAGGGGGAATATGGTAAATCCTGCCAAATACATGAGAAATAATTAATAGATTGAAGAAGTCAGGGGGCCGTACAATGGGGAATAGGGCACAGCTACACCACAGGCTGCTCCTACCTCCCCAATCCAACTTGGCTTTTGATGCCAGCACCCCCTCCTGACCATCCCTACTGCAGTCAGAGAGGAGCAGCCGCCTGGTTGTCCCAGAGTCATAGAATGGGCCTGCCTGCAGCTCCAGTGAAGAATTGACAGAGTGAGTGTGATATTTAGATGTAATTGCCCATAAACTGTGAACATCATCTCCCATCATTCCGATTCTCATTTTGGATGCAAATAAGCTGGCGGATGAGCCTGGCACCAGCTCGATTTCCATGCTGCACCTAACTGTGCTAGTGACTTTGCTTCATCTTCCCTCACCTTCTCTCACCTTCTCTGTCTCCTCTTTTCTCTTTTTTTTTTGCTTTTTTTCTTCCCTCTTTCCTTTTTCTTTCTCCATCCTACTCTCCTTTTTCTCCATTTCTTTCTACTTCCTTTACCTCCCTTCCCCTCTCCATTCTTATCCCCTCTCAATATTCTTACCCCTTGTCTCCCTACCTCCCCCTTCTGTGCTCCTTTCCCCTCCTTGGTTCCCGTTCTTCCATTCTCCTCTTCCTTGTACCCACCATTCCCTTCTCCTCAACCTTATTCCTTCATTTTCCTACCTTTCCAAGCCCTCTACTCTTCCTTCTCATTCTGTCCTTTCCTTCTACCTCTTTCCCTGCAAACTTTCTACCCAGAGCCAAAACAATTGTTGATGCTTTGAGAAAACAGCCCCCCAAAACACTTTTCGGTCCATTTCACCAACAATGCCAAAATAACAGAAGAACTAATTAAGATAGAATGAATTAATCCCCTTATACAATGGCCCAAGGGAGGAAACCCCAGGGTAAAATGAAGTCACCTTTGGGGAGACCAATACCTGATGAAGGGAATCTAAGCTGGGGAGGACCTCACCTGTTGTGTGACTGTACTATATAGAAGCTCCCCAATTTAACTAATTATCCTTGTTAACTAGGTGTTAATCGGTTGTTTCTATACTGCCAAAGGAGTGAAAGGGCTGTCAAAATGTAAATGTAGTAAGTTTTTAAATTATTCAGTCTTTTAAAATGATTACTTGAATTGGCTGCATTCTCTAGATTTCAGTACCCTGGGAAAAGCCCTGATTGTCCCCTAGTTATCTAGTTAGAGCAATATTTCTCCCACTCCTTGATTTTCCCCTCCCTTTCTAATTCCTCTTTCTAATAATGGTTCCTCTCCCTTTTCTTCTCTCACAGCTTCCTTCTCACTCCTTTTCTCTTTTCCTCCTTCTTCTCTCTTCCCTTCACTACCTTCTTTATTTTCTCTCCTTTCCCCTTCTCCTCCTCCCACTGCCATCCTCTTGGTCTGGGTATTGAAATACCTAGGTCATTTTAACTAATTAATTTCTAAACCCTCTTCTAACAATGAAACCCTGGCGGATAGGTCACAACTATCTGAGTTGTTAAAATAGAATCTCCCAAAACCTTTACCGCAGAAACAGAGAAAGATCCCATAGCAAAAAAATGAGAGCTGACTTAGACAAAGAGATTATGGGATCATAGACTTTCCCAAAGAATTCAGGAGTGGACAAACTAGAAATCCTTGGGACTGGACCTAGACACAAAGAAATGCACCAATTTCATTTGAGCAACCCTATGTACTTCCACTCTGCCCTAAGTGTCACGGAAACTCCAAAGTGTACATCATGGTGTTCTGGACAGTGCAACCAAGTAAGTTTCCATTTAAAAGGTCTGAACCAGTGATGTCCAAAGAGTAGCCCTGCCATGATAACAGAGACTAGGCCAAGTAAGTCATCTGTATTAACTACAAACAACAGCATGAGACAGCAAGCATTACCCAGACAAGATTAAAGACTGCTCTGGCTCCCTCTACTTATTTCCTTTTGATGTCTCAGAGATCAGAGATTAGAATTGAAGGTTGTCTGTCTGCTATGCCAGACAATTCAGTCAATTCAGCGAATCACAATTCAATGAATCATTCTAACACTGTGAAGAGAAAATAGCCAGGTGATTGAATTTTTCCCTTTTCAAACCTTTGTTTGGGCATTGTGGAGAAACAGCCATGATGTCAGACTAATCTTGGGGAAAGAAAGAAAGAAAGAAAGAAAGAAAGAAAGAAAGAAAGAAAGAAAGAAAGAAAGAAAGAAAGAAAGAAAGAAAGAAAGAAAGAAAGAAAGAAAGAAAGAAAGAGAACTTGAGAGAGTTTCTTCAGAGCTCTCCTCCCTGTCCCTCCCTTCCTCCCCACTTACCCAAGCCACCTTAGGCAGGAGAACATTTGCTCTCTGTATTCATGTAAAAAGGCCATTCTGGGAGTCAGGAGACAGGGATAACTTTCTGATGAATGAGTGATGAGCTCTAGACTCCCTTAACACAGAAGAGACTAGAAGATGTTGGGTAGAAGTGTTAGTATATTGGAATAAGAAAGAAGTGGGTTCAAATCCTACCTCTATCACTTACATGTGACCTTGGGCAAAGTCATATAACTTCTCTTAATCATCTCTGAAATGGGTCTAATAATAATAACTATCTCACAGAGGGATTCTAAGAATCAAATTAAATGCTTCTTGGTGCTTCCATGTTTTTACAGAGAAAGAAATGATAAATAGAAATAAGTAAAACATATGTATTTATGTATATATAGTCAAATGATGCCTTCTCTAATAGGGGAAAGGGAGGGAAGGAATTTCCTGGATATTTTAAAATAACAAATAAATAAAGTTTAATTGTTAAAAAATGTCACTTGATGCAGGAATAGGCATGTTTGTCATCACAGGACAAAAAATTCAAATCTTTGTTCTTCTATTCAGTTTCTATATGATCTTTTCTCAGTCATCTTTCAATCTCTTTGTGTGAACTACCACCCAGACTTCCATAATCCATTACTTCAGCACCTGAGGGAGTTAATCCACTCTGCTTTGATACTCCTGGGGGAGGGGAGTGAGCATCTTAATTATTCACCAAGTCCAATATATTCACTCAACTCTAGATTAGAGAATGTTTTACTTCTCACCCAACAGTACAGTCTAATCATCTTTCCATTTGTCTGAGCAAATCAACCCTCAGTCCCTCCACCACTTGCTCTGGTCACAGTAACCAAACCAGTATCATTGCTTTTGGAAAGGGCATAGAACTGTCTGATCTATGGATCCATTCATCATTCCTGAAATTTCCTAGAATGAAGTTCCCTTCTCTCTATAGATATTGTAAGATATATGTAGGTATAGCTAGTAAAATCTGAAGCCAGATTTGAACTTAGAGAGATGTCTTCCTTACAAACAGCAAGATACCTAGCTGCCCCACCTACATAAGTTCAGAGACTATCTATGTAGCTGCCCTACACAGGCTAGGAATCAGGAAGATTCATCTTCATGAGTTCAAATCCACCCTCAAACACTTAACTTAGTGGGTGATACCAGAGAAGTCACTTAATCCTGTTTGCCTCCATTTCTTCATTTCTAAAATGAGCTAGAGAAGGAAATAGCAAACCATTTCAGTAATTCTGCCAAGAAAATCCCAAATATTGTGGGATTCAACTGAAAAATGATTGAACATACCATAAGAAATGATGAATAGGAAGAAAAAATTTGGAAAGACCTAACTGAACTGATACAAAATGAAGTGAACAGAACCACAGTAACACTGTATACAGTAAGAGAAATATTGTCCAATGATCAGCTATGAAGGACTAAATTACAATTAGCAAAGCAAGATTCCAAGACAAACCCAGGGTGTTTAGGATGAAATAGTGCTATCCACAGGCAAAGAAGAAACTGTTGGAGTCTGACTGCAGATCAAAGCATGTCATTTTTCACTTTATTTTCTTCATGAGTTTTTTATTGTATGTGTGATATGTGTTTTCTTTCACAATATGAGGTATATGGAAATATGTATTGCATGATAGCATTTGTATAACCTGTATCAGACTATTTATCACCTTCCGGGGCAGATGTGAGGGAAGGGGGAAGAAAGAATCTGAATCACAGTGTCAGAAAACAAGTATTAAAAATTGTTTCTACATATAGCTGAAAAAAATTTTAAGTTAATTTAAAAGAAAAAAGAAAATGACTGAACAACAACAAAATAAGACAGTCAAATCACTTACCTCTCTGAACTTCAGTTTCTTCATTTGTAAAATGAGGTCCCTCAACTAGATGATTTCTATACTCCCTTCATATTCTAAATCTAAGATCCTATCTACAATCCTAGTACATCTAAGACATTTTGCAAACCTCAAAATGCTATACAAATGTCAGCAATTAATATTATTGTATGGTGGGTGCGGCATTTCCAGGGCTCAACTGGGACACTCCAAGGGCAATCCTATCACTCATTAATTTTATGGTGGACCTTAATCTCACACCCCTGAATACTATGCGAATTTAATAAGGGGTGCTATTTTAATGTGTGTATAATATGCCATTTGTCACTGTTGTTTAATGCAATTTAACACAATATTTGTCTGATTGGCATATGTTATTTCACACAACTGAGAATTGGCTGTACAGGGATCCTTTACTTTGGAAATGAGAAGATTGATTACAGTTATTATACTAATGGCTATAAAAAATGAATTTCATGAGGAAAGCTGTTTTAAAGCCACACACCGGCTTGCTTTATATATTTCCTAGTACTTAGAAAACAATGCTCTGAGCACTTAGTGCCAATCAGAGAGTTACAGTGAGCTGGCAAACAGCATCTGCACAGTCAAGAAGAGTATTGCCAGGAGAAGCCACAATTAAAAAAAAAAACAAAAAAAACCTTTTACCCTGGATTGTCATTACCACAAGTGTATTTTCCAGGAAAGACAATGTTTTCCCAGTTCTGTTATCCTCACAAACAGAATGCTGCAGGAAGCAATTTTGCACACAGCCACAAGGGGGTTGCTCTGCCTTCACGAAAAAAATCATGGATGGAAAGGCTATGGAAACATCTGGCTATGGAAATAGTGCCAAGGACACAGTTGATCTTAGTCATAATGGTTGTAAAGAATATGTCAATTAAAAAAATAATAATTTAAATATTTTGTTATATGTAGAAGAAATATTCTTTTTGGCATATGAGACTATAGGACCTAGGTTCTTTTGAAATCTTTTTTATTGGTTGAATGCATATTTTTATAGAGAAATCTGGCTAACCAGCCAAAAAAAATACCCTACCCACCCGCCCACCCAACAGCAAACAGAATTGCTTGACTTAGCCAATTGATTGCTACTGTTTTTCACCTTGATTTTCCATTATGGTTTACGTTTTCTGTGTGATTCTGTATTTGAAGACAGGGCAATTACAAAATCACAGCATCTCAGAGTTGAAGGGACTTTGGTATACTCTAGTCTAATTTCTTCCTGAGTGGTAATTCTCTCTATAAATCTTTTATTTTTTAAATCCTTACCTTCCATCTTGGAATCAATATTGCATATTGGTTCTAAGGCAGAATAGCAGTAAGGGTTAGGCAATGGGGGTTAAATGACTTGCTCAGGGTCACACAGCTAAGAAGGCTCTGAGATCAGATCTGAACCTGGGAACTCCTTTCTCTAGACCTGGCTCTCAATCTACTGAGCAACCCAGTGGCTTCCCACTCCCTACCACTTTTACAACAGGCCTTCTACCCTTCACTTGAAGAACTCTGGTGAAGTTCAAGTTTCTACCTCCCAAGGTTGTACTTTTAAAAATTCATAATATTAAGAAGTTCTTAGTTTTGTCAAACCTATGCCTTCTTTTCTGAAACATTGACCCATTGTCCCTAATGTTATTACCTGGAGCTAAGTAGAATAAGTCTAGTCCTTCTGCCTTCTAATAATTGAAAATATCTTTCATATTCTCTTAAATTTATTTTTATCTAGGTTAACCATCCCCATTTCTTCTACCATTCCTCATATAGCAGAGTAGCCAGACCTTTTGCCATTGTGATCATTCCAATTTGACTTTGAACCTACTTATGCCTATGTTCTGTCTAAAATGTACCACCTAGAAATGAATAGGAGACAGCTAGATGGCTCAGTGGATTGAGAGCCAGGCCTAGAAATAGGAGGTCCTGGGTTCAAATTTGGCCTCAGATACTTCCTAACAGCATGACCCTGGGCAAGTCACTTAACCTCATTGCCTAGTCCTTACTGCCATACTATCAGAATCAGAACTTATTCTAAGACAGAAGGTAAAGTTTTTTTCAAAAAAGAAATGAATAGAGACCAGTGTTTTGAGTTCTTCCCTACTCTAAACAAGGTTAAAATAAAACAAAACAAAACTCTTTACCCCTTCACATTGTTCTTCTCAAGCTAGCATTCTGTGGGCCCTATTCATAGCCAAACTTTACAAAAATGTTTTTTCCTTGTTATTTCTATCTCCTACCACTCCTCAATCCATCTTCTGTCTGAGATCATTCATAACACCATACTAAAACTTCTTCCTCCCAAGACACCAGCATTGTCACTATTGCCAGATCAATGGTCTTTCCTTAGTTCTCATCCTGCTTTCTGCAGCAATCAACCAACACCCACCTGAACCTCTCTTCTCCTTCCTTTATTCCTTCTCCATTGGCTCTGTAGTTCCTGCTCCCAGAGATTCTGGACCCAAATTCCTTCCCTAATGCTTAATACTTTCATGACCTTGGACAAGTTACTTCCATGGGCCTCAGTTTTCTCACCTACAAAATAAAGGAGTTGGACTAAGTTGTCTCTGAGGTTCCCTGTAATCTATGTATACAATCCTCTGATATTCCTATTTCCCAGTACTCTTTATTGGTTCCTTTTCCTTCTTCTTTACATATTATAGATGTACTCCAAGGTTCTCTTCCACATCATCCTCTTCTTCCTTTGCAACCTCATCCACTACCATAATTTTACTCATTGTCTCTATGGCAAAAAACTTCCAAATGTATATTTGTAAATGTACATTGTATCCCCTGACCTGGCCCTCTCTCATAATGCTGTAGTTCCAGTTTTCCAAGTGCTTAATCTCAAAATGTTCAGAATTGAACTCATTGTAAACCTTCCCATTATCTTAACTTGCTTGTAACTGTTGATAACACTATGATCATCCTAGTCATCCAGACTTGAAATTCAGAATCAGTAACAGTTAGCAAGCATATGTTGAACATTTATTATTTGTTAGGCCAGACACTAAGTATTAGACATACAAAGAAAGGAGAAAAAACAATTTCCACCCTCAAAAAGTTTACATTCCAATGGAAGGGATAACATATTAAAAAACCTAAGCGCATATAAGAGAATATACATAATTTATCTAAGGGAGGAAAGTGTTAGCAGCTGGGGACAGTAGGAAAGCACTCCCTGAAGGTGGGATTTAAGTTTAATCTCAAAGGGAGCCAGAGAAACTAAGGGGCAAAGATGAGATGGAAGAATATTCATTCATGGAGAATAGCCAACATAAAGACATCTAGAGATAGATGATGGAATGTTATATTTAATGACCAACATTTGTCATGGAAAAAAAAGTAAAGTATAAGCAAAATGGAAAGCTGGGAAAGGATTTTTTCTCTCCATTGAGCTCCATATACAATCAATAATCAAGGCTATCAATTCCACCTCTGCAATATTTCTGGTATCCATTCCATGTTTATCCATTCTCACTGCCCCCACTCAGAGCTATGACTGGTAGTGGTAGCTGTCCTTCCTGCTAGAAGAGGACAAAATGACATCACTGGTGATTTCTTTTCACTCACACATACATTGAATTTAAGTAAGGTAGAGTTGCACAAAGTCATTGGCCTCACTCTCTCTTCCACAGTCACTGAAGTCCAATGGCAAAACAAGTCAAGAAGACTAATGATAGCTCAAGATGCAGTGGATGGCCTTGGCTTCTTCTATTTCTAACCAGATTCTAAGCACTTCACAGCTCCTTCTTCTACCACCTCATTGGCCATTGGAATAAACTGTTCATCTGCCTGTTCCAGGGGACAAGTCTTCAGATGACTGGGGTAGACGCCCCTCCCTCAATTCATTGACAGGTTTGTGAGACCCTCAACCTGGTTTAACCCACCTACCAAGACGTTTTACCAGGGTGTTTCCACTCTGCATACTATAGCTTCTTGGAGCCACCAGTAAGAGCTGGGTGGCAGGAGGATACCCAAAGAGGAAAGCAACCTTGTAAAGGGCTCAGCAGGCCCTCCCACCAAAGATACTAGTCTTCCCTGAACAACCTGTATGCTCCAGAAATATAATTAGAAGTTTTGCACCCCCCCCCAGCCAAACAGCATGAAAGGCACCTTCAGTTTGGGGAGGAGGGCAGAGCACCCCATTGAAGTGATACAGAGGTCTCAAGACAAGAGACTGCCATTAGGAATGGGTCACAGTAATGGTAGAAAAGGACCCTGAAAGAGGGAGGAGGAGAGTATTGCCTCAACGTGATAAAGGGCTAGAAGTATTGCCAGGACCTTCTAAATTTTAGCACCTTATCCCATCCTAGTTATGATTCTGCTCCCACACATTACAATTCATCTAGACTCCTGGAATTGCCCCCCTCACAGCCTTGTCCTGTTATATGCTTCTAACTGAAGCCCTGACTGCTCTTCTGACACGAGAAATGGTAACTTTGCTGCCTTAGTATTAAATGGAAGACTTATTTCAAATTCCTTCTGGCAGTTAGGAGTGGAAAAGTGTGGGGTTGCAATTTTTTTCTCCTCTCTAGATCTTAACCAGCTTCTCCAAGGCCTCATTAGATGCTGAGAGACCTCCTTAGACCCGTACTACTGATGGAAGAAAATGAGATTTACCAGAGGGTCTTTGGCATGGGGCAGAGCTCCCGCACTAAGGCAGCATTAATGAAATTCACCTTTAGAGCCCTTTAATTGTTCCTAGTAGCACTTCACTTACAATCAATGTTCACCAGCCCCAGCTGCAATTTTCTTGTTTTGAAAAATAATAGTGTGACACATGCTTCAATTAGGAGACCCAGGACCAGCCAAATTCCTCATTGCACAGGGTAGTTTTTCCACCTGAAAATACTCACCAGCCATTGGTAAACAAATGAAAGGGACATAAAAGCTGAGAGGGAGTCGCTGTAATTGAGCTGCATAATGAGAGGAAACGGAATAATAGCTTCTATTAATAATAGCACTCTAATTGGAGGTCACTCGGAGAGCACCCCAGCACACTCGACTTTTGCATTAGCTTTGTACAAAAATCACTGTCGATTTTTCCAAAGGATTAATATGAAGAATCATTTGGTTGTTTATCAGGTGTTTCAGGTTCAAGCCTGAGCGCTCTTTGACCCATGGGGGAAGTGAGAGGTTAGTTTCAGGCAAGCCCATCACGATGTCTTCCAGCCTTTTACCCACCCCTGGAGAGAAAGTTTGAGATTAGAGATAGGTAAGGAACCAATATGCCCTTCAGTTGCTCCCCCAATGGACATCTGGAGCACCAGAGCCAAACCTAGAGACCTCCACCCTGTAGAGTTCTTTCTGAAGGCCTGTAGTCTAACCAAGTTACAGTGACTGATGTATATAAAGAACTGGATGCTTGCCAGGGGGATGTTACAGAACTGGAGGGCACCAATGGGAATATGAGTCTCATCAGTGCCATTTAAAAAAAGATCCCACTGCTCTTCTCCTTTCTCACTGTAATGAGAGAAATTCATTATTGTTTAGTGAGTCAATATGAAATTCTAATAAGAGATAATTAAAAAAAATCCCATTTTCTGGAGGGCTCATTATAACACCCCGATAACTCAAGGGCATATTAAAATTGCTCATTGCCATAAATCATATTGGTATCGAAATGGATTTCCTTTGGAAAGGGAGTGGATTAGCATGATTCATATAACTATCTGAAAATGAAATTTCCAAAAGGATAATATTGAGACAATATTATTGACAGCCCCTCTGGGGAAGCTTTAAAAACTAAGCAAATTCCCTGAAGAAAAGTATAAACCATGATGGACCTTCTGGTTCCACTTTAGGCTCAGGGCTTGTTTTCCTCTACCTCCTTGGCTATCATCTCTGATTCCCTTTTGAGGTTTGCAAAGGAACAAAGGACAAAAAAGGCAAAGCAGTTCTCAAGATCACCTTGGCCTTCCCATAAAAAGAGTGCAGAGCCCAAACCAAATAACATATCTCAAAGATGCCTTCCTTCACACCACTAGTCTAGCACATGTTGAAACCAGGGGCCAAGGACCCTTAACAAAAAAAGGTTCTTCTTACTTCCTTTGAATTTTGATCTAGTCTCATTATAGAGTGAAGCTGTCTTGGGGGAGGAGGACTCAAGAAAGGAATTTTGTGGAATCTCTTACAGGACTAAAAGGCCTTGAAGGTCTGTTGATAGAAATTAATACCAAACTAAGGCTATTCTGGAGCTTTTTTTTTCTTATTCTCTTGCTGAGGAGTTATCTTCTGTCCACATTTTAGAGGACAAAGAGATGCCACATAGTTTTATGTTTCATAGGAATAATAATTCACATTTCTATAGGACTTTTTTTTTAATCCTTATCTTCTGCCTTGGAACCAATATTGGTTCCAAGGTAGAAGAGCAATGGGGGTTAAGTGACTTGCCCAGGGTAACACAGCTAGGAAGTGTCTGGGGCCAGATTTGAACCCAGGACTTCCCATCTCTGAGACTGACTCTCAATTCACTGAGTCACCCAGCTACCCCCTGTATAGCCCTTTAAATGCCAAAGTTTCTAAGTCTCAAAAGAAAATGTAAACCTTGCCTTTATTGCCCTTAGAGCAACTACATAATAAGGATAATACCAATAATTGTAACAATGGCAGCCAGCATGTCAATATACTTTAAGGTTTGCAAAGTTTTATACATATATTCTATCATTGGAACCTCACAGCGTAACTATGAGGTAGTTGCTGTAATTATCCCTTTGAATAGATGAAAAACGGAGGCTCAGAGAAGTTAAGTGACTTGCCCAGAGTTACAAAGCTAGAAAATCTGAGGCAGGATTCAAACTCAGGTGTTCTTGTTCCCAAAATAATAAGCTAGGAGGTGAGGGTGGGATTCTTGGGCATTTGAGCCTTTTTCCCATAAAGGACTCTGCTTTGAGAGTGGAAGCAGGCAGAGCGAGGCATATTCTTTGGGGAGAATAGGCTCAAATTGGGAGAACAGTGCTGGGCAGATGAAAGAATACTCTTGCCCTGCTATGGGGGATTGATGGTATCCATTAAACAAATCCAGTACTGGAAACCACTGGCTAGAGTCCAATTTGTGGCATAGTGCACTGGTTTACATTAGTTCTCTTGTGCCAAGCCAGCAGACAATGTACATCTAGATTTTCCTAGTTTGCCACCTCTATGGCTAAGGTATATAATCTTTAGAGTCCTTTAAGAAGAGATTGGTTCCTTCTCAGAAATCCTCACACAGTGGCTAAACAAGCACTTGGGTACTGGGGTGGGGGTGGGGGATCCTTTTGTCTTCTGTGTATAGGTTAGACTAGATAACCATGAGGTCCTCCCAGCACTTGAATTCTGTGATTCTGTGAAGAAGACTGAGATAACTAGATAATCTTCCTGACAGGGCTACTAGGAAGAGCCAATAAGATGAACTAGTTAGTAACTTCAAGCCTTGATGCATATAAACACCTTGTAAACCTTAAAATATTATATAAATGCCAGCTATTATTATAAGCAACCCTTTTCTCTCCTTACACTGTCTCTCCCTTTGGAATATCATCTATTCAGCCCTTAGCAACCATTTCTATGCAGATAACTCTCAAATCTGTCTCCTGCCCTGAACTCCAAATCTGCATTCCCAACTATTTCCAGGGCATCTCTACCTGGATGTCCCATCACCACTTCAACTTCAACATGCCCCAAACCAAATGTATCTCCTTCCCTTCAAAAATGACTTTTCATCTTGCCTTTCTCATTTTTAACAATTATGTTAGCCTCAAGCCTTTGTTCTGGTGGGGTTTTAGTATATAGACTTGAACAAAGATGAAGCTTTGTTAGTTTTAACTTATAAGAAATAGCATTGTTGCATATGATTAGCCTGTGGATATACAGAGTTTCATATACCCATAATTCTGTCCAGTCTCCCATGGCCATTCAGAACCTCCTATATTTTCCTTCCTGGTGATACATGCAGGTATCAGGAATGAATTAATTAATTAAAAAGCATTTATGGGCAGCTAGGTGGCTCAATGGATTGAGAGCTAGGTCTAGAGATATAGGACATCCAGTGTTCCAATCCAACTTCAATATGATTGTGAGCAAGTCACTTAATCTCTATTGCTTACCCTTTAATGCTTTTCTACCTTGGGACTAATTCATAGTATTTACTCTTAAGTGGAAGGTAAGTGTTAAAAAAAAAAAGCACTTATTAAATAGTTTACTATGTACCAAGCTCTAAATACAAAAGGAAAAACAACCCCTGCCTTCAAGGAGTTTACATTATAATAGGCAGAGACAACATGAATGGCAGGGACATGCTGGAGCCTATGCAAACCAGGTTCTTCATGAGCCAATTATTAAATTTTCAGAGTGAGCTTACCTTGGGAATCAGCAATGTCTTGATTTACTGCTTTATTGGCTGTCTAAACTAAAGAAAGTGATGGAGAGAAAGTCAATAATGAAAATAGACTTAAAATTATATCCTGAAGCACATGGAAGGGTAATTTTTAAACATTTACCAACAGACTCCTGCATATAGGAGAATAGTGGATAGGGAGGTTATTTTGATTTGGAAAGTTCCAGGAATGGTCAGTGGAACTTCAGGAGATTGACATCCCATGAAATCTCTCTCTGCACCACCCTACTCTTTCTCCATTTTATTATTCAATTGTTTTCAGTGCATCTAACTTTTCATGACTCCATTTGGAGTTTTCTTGGCAAAAATACCAGTGGTGTCTCCCATTTCCTTCTCTGGTCCATTTTACAGAAGAGGAAACTGAGGCAAACAGGGTTAAGTGACTTGCCCAGGGTCACACCAGATTTGTACTCATTTTCCTGACTCCAGGCCCTGCATACTATCCCCTGTACCACCTAGCTTTCCTGAAATATGATGACACCCCAAATTTAACACAATATTACAGATGTAGTCTATCACATAGTTCAATGTAATTATCACCACTCTTTCTCTAGACATATTCTTCAGTATTTAAATGGGTCAGTGATCTCATCAATATGGATACTCTCTCCAAAGGAAAAAAGTCTAACCCATCCGCTTACTCACATGTTGTGTGATTCTTGTCCATGCACAAAATCTTCCATAAAGGATATATAAGATCCACAGGAGGGCTTTCTTGAGGTATTTTAGCATCCTTTAGAACATAGCAATTCATTTTCATCCCTTTTCCTAGCTTCCCCTGTCTCTCCATCCCCCTCTCCAAATCCCCCACCAACAGACCACACCATAATGTGAGAGCACACTTTGTCCTTCTTCCCCCACACCCAAATCTTACTTAGAACACATGGACATTAAGCATTAGGTTATTAAAGCACATTTTGAAGACAATACCACCTCCAATGTTTATCTTTTAGCAGAAGGACCAAATGAGAAAACATGTGAAAAGCACATTACATACCTTAAGGCACTATGTCACTGCTACCTATCACCATCATTATCATTAGCT
Organism: Monodelphis domestica; assembly: GCF_027887165.1. Lineage (NCBI taxonomy): Eukaryota > Metazoa > Chordata > Mammalia > Didelphimorphia > Didelphidae > Monodelphis > Monodelphis domestica. Next base: position 240,925,236 of record NC_077230.1, read on the forward strand.
ATAATTCTTCTTTATTATATACTTATTATTTCCTTCTCTTTAGTTCATTGACAATCATCCCTCAGCTCTTAGAAGGTTGCTCCAGTCCCTATCAAGCAAGGAGCCAAGATGGAATGAGGAGACAGCACTCTCTGCTCCCCTGAAGCACTAGGTGCATCATCAGACTAAGTTCTTGGATTGGAATTGATTATTGCCTAGGCCCACCTGACTCATCAGTATAAACCATATTTTACCAAAGGCACCACCACATCCCAAGTCCCTGGGTTCATTGATTCCTCTCTTTCCTGCTACCCCTCACATCCAAGCAGACATTAAGTTAAACATTGGGATACCTGTGATATTCCTTCCATTTACCTCCTTTTCTCTATTCCCATGGCTACCGTCCCATTCCAGTTCTTTTAAACCTCTCTTGTAGACTATTGTGATCAAATCAATTAGCTTCTCTATCCTTTCATCTACTCTACTACAAATCACAGTAAGTTTTGATCACTAACCCCTTGGGAAAAAAATCTTCACTATCTCCCTTTTAACTACTAAATAAAATACAAATTCTCCACCATTTGGATTCAATCCAGCTTTCCAAATTTATCTCTCTTTGTTTCTCTCAAAACAACCTATGCCTCAGCTACAATGGACTACTTGTTATTCCTTCAAGTACTAATGTGGATTAGTTCTGGATCTGGAATCAAAAAGACTTAAATTTGAATCCCATGTTAGACATTCATTAAGAATGTGATCCTGGAAAAATCACTTACCCCTATTGAACCTCAAATACCTCATCTGTAAAATGAGGGCTTGGACCCACCCAATGGTCCTTTTCAGCTCTAAAATATATAATACTCTGTGAATTGATGCAACCATTCTGGAATTTAATTTAGAATTATGCCCAAAGGGCTTTAAAAGAATTCATGTCCTTTGATCCAGTAATAATACTACTAGGTTTGTATCCCAAAGAGATTTTTTTTAATGGGAAAGGTTCTGTTTGTACAAAAATATTTATACCTGTGCTTTTTGTGGTGGCAAAAAATTGGAAAATGAAGGGCTGTCCCTTGATTAGGGAATGGCTGAACAAATTGTGGTATGTGATGGTGATAGAATACTATTGTGCTACAAAGAACGATGAATTGATGTATTTCTATAAGAACTGGAAATACCTCCCTGAACTGATGCGGAATGAAATAAGCAGAACTAGGAGAACAGTGTTCACAGAAACTGAAACATTGTGTGACAATCAAATGTGACTAATTCTGCTACTAAAAGCAATGCAATGATTCAGGACAATGCTGAGGGATTTCTGGGAAACAATGCTGTTCACATTCAGAGAGCAGAAATCCAGACGAAAACATATCACTTGTTTATATGGGTATGTGATTTGGGGTTTTGGTTTTAAAAGATTACTCTATTACAAAAGTGAATAATATGGATATAGGATTTGAGTGATAATATATGTATAACCCAGTGAAATTGCTTGTCAACTCTGGGAGGGGGGAGAGGAAAGCCAAGGGAGACAACAAGAATCATGTAACCATGGGGAAAAAAAGATAAAAAATATTGAAAAAATAATAAAATGTATAACACTCTAATCTCAGATACATATCAAAGTTTCCCATCTCAAAGTATTTGCTTGTGATGCTCCCTCTGCCTGAAATATCCTTTCTCTTACAGCTCTGCCTGTATAATTTCTATTCATCTTTCAAGACCTAGCTCAGGAGTCATGTTCTCCATATAACCTTCTCTAATCAGTAATTCATTTGTTCTCCTACTCTCCAACTTCTTTCTATCTTCTTTGTCTTTGTATCTCTCTCTGTCGCTATCTCTCTCTGTGTCTCCCTTTCTATGTTTCTTCATCTCTCTGCCTCTCCATTCCCCCCCCCTTTCTGTTTCTGTCTCTTTTTTGTCTCTTTCTCTGTCTTTGTTTCTTTGTCTCTGATTCTATCACTGTTTCTCTCTTGGTTTCTGTTCTCCTTGTCTCTATGTCTAATTCTCTCTGTCTCTCTCATGAACTAACAAAAGTTTACCTTTCATTTTATTACACGTACACTTTTACTTTTTGACATATTTATGTTTACTTTATCTCTGTAATTAGATACAAATTCCATTAGAGCAAAAGCTGTCTCATACTTCTTAGCATAGTATAGATATGCTTCACACATAGTAGGTGCTCAAAATATTGTATCATTTAATGGAATTAAATTAGGAATAAACATGGTGTCTCAAAAGCCTTAGTGTACTTTTAATCTACTAAAACTTAAAACTGCCCTAAAACTTTGCTTAGTCTATTGACCTCTGGGGTCCTTTCTGTGTTTAGATTCTGCCCCCAAGATTTTCCATACTAAAGCACTAAGCTCTAGTAACTGAAAATTGCACTAAGAACTTTTGGGACATGCTGTATTTCTTACATTGCCTAAACACAGATGCTTCATTGTTTGCAAATACAAACCTCAATCAAAATAATTATGATACCTGTGAATACCAAACCCTAAAAGCTATAGAAAGTCATTTGGTTTTCCATTTCTGCCTACTCTGTTGTTCTGGTTCTTATTCATTTGCTGAGAGAGAGAGAGAGAGAGAGAGAGAGAGAGAGAGAGAGAGAGAGAGAGAGAGAGAGAGAGAGAGAGAGAGAGAGAACCACCTCTTAGATTAATACAAAACACCAGCCTAGGAAGAGATGTCCATTCTCTTCAATTTTGTTTAATCCTGGAATCACATGTTCCTTAGCAAAGATGAGAGAGTTAAAGAAGAAATTAAATGTTTTTAAAAGTAATTATGTATTTTGTTGTCAAACCTCCTTGCCTTCCAACTCCTACTGATATGTAGGCTACAATTTGGAGTATGAGAAAACAGATGGGGATAATGTCACAAAGAAGTTGAACAAAGGAGTTAATTAGGCAAGGAGGGTAATAATGGAACAGAGAAATTCAAAGGATGGTTTGGAGTAGACTATGGGATGAGCTGTCTGGGGCTAGTGGAGGGTTGACTATATTCTACATGGCCTCTAATTACAATAATATACATAGAAAAATGAAGATGGGCTAAATAGCTTCTCCATCTGCAGAAGCTCAAGCCTTGGATATAATGTCATCATGCCTTCTAGCATCTTCTCCAGTTCTATGATTCTCTATTAGTCAGTCAACAAGCATTTATTAAGCATCTGCTAATTGCCAGGCAATATGCTAGGGATAGAAAAAAAGGTAAAAGACTCTCAAAGAGCTCACCCTCTAATGGGGGAGACAACATGCAAAGAGTTATGTGCCATGAGGATGTTTATTGGATAAACTGAGTATAATGAGCAGAGGGAGCACTAATTTAATGTTAGGGGGACTAAATAAGGCTTCTCACAGAAGGTGGGATTTTAGTGGCAACCTGAAGGAAGTCAGGAGATGGAGTTAGAGTATCCCATGAATGATAGGGGAAGGGAAAAGAGAGCCAGTGGAAATGCCCAGAAATAGGAAATGAAGTATCTGGTGTGAGGAATAGCAAGGAAGTAAAAGTCACTGAGTATGTCTGTTGGAGGAGGATAAGGAAGTAACAACTGGCCATCTGGAGGAGGGGACAGGTTATGAAAGGCTTTGAAAGAGAGGATTTTATATTTGATCCTAGATATAAGAAGCCACTGGAGTTTTTGAATACGGAGGATGTGACATGGTTAGACTTGTACTTTAGAAATTTGATAACAGAGTGGAAATAGAAAGGGGTACAGAGATACTTGAGGCAGAGAGAGCCACCAGAAGGTTATTGTAATAATACAAATGTAAGGTATTGAAGACCTTGCCAGGGTGGTTGCCATGTCAGAACAACGAGGAGGTCATGTACAAGAAATGTTACAAAGATTGAATGTGTAATAGATATTGGCCACAGATTGGATGGGAGAATGAGGAGAGGGGTGAAAAGTCCATCTTAGATTGTGAGTTTTGATGGACTCAATATTAGGAAAATGAGGACTCTAAGTAATTTTGAGTAAAGAAAAAGTAAGTTTAAAGGAGCCAGATCATCTAGTTACCCCCCCACCCCCCATTTTTCCAGAGAGGGGAAATAACTTGCTTGAGATCATCGAGTGAGTCAGTGTGACCTCATATTTGAACTTAAATCCCCTGGTTCCTAATCTAGGACTCTCTCTGCTATATAACTCTCCAGGCACAGAACCTAGAAGAACATTATGAGCAACAGGTATTCAGTAAATGTTTTTTGATGATGAAATTTATAATGAGAGAAGTCTCTGTGCAGCTGTTTATAACCAGCCTTTCTAATTAATTACCTATTAAGCTCACTACTCATAATCATTAATGTTGTCCGTATGCCTCACTCAAGAATACATAACTGGTTTTGGACCACATTTCAGGGAATTGATTGTAACTTGCACTGCAGGATCATTTTCATTGTATGGCTAGCACCCCAGAGGCTAAAACACTCAGTTCTTTGTTTTTTAGGATGCTGCTAGTATCTGGTGATGTCTGGGTGGCCCAAGAGCTCAGTAAGCACCAGCTTCACCTTATGAAATGTTTCAAGCAACTTTAGAATACATTACAGCATGGGGAAAAGACTTCAGAAGCAAAGAATTCTAACCTGTAACTGAGTAAAAATCCCCTCACAGCATTCCCAACATATGTAGTTAATGTTCCATTTGATGGCAACTTCTAAGGGAGGAAAGCCATTATGTTCTGAGACACCTATTCCATTACTGGTCATCTTTCCTAAGGAGGAAAGAATCTTCTTTTATTGTGGACAGGCATTATTACTAGTCTCTGGGAAATGGGACCATATAAAGCATTGGAAAAAAGGACGGAAGGAAGGAAGGGAACGAGGAAAGAAGGGATGGGTGGAAGAAGAAAAGGGAGCAAGGGAGAAAGGAAGGGAAGGAATGGAAGGAACAGAAGGGAAGAAAAGGAAGGGAAGGGAGGATTGGAGGAAGGAAGGAAGAAATGGAAGGGAAAGGAAGATGGGAGGAAGGAAGGGAGAAAGGAAGGAAAAGAGGGAGGGAGGGAAGGAGGGAGGAAAAGAGAATGGAAGAGAAGGAAGGAAAGAAGGAATGATCCTGGACAATTCATTTAACCCTTTTCAGACTCAGTTTCTGCTTCTCTAAAATGGGAATAATAATGACACCTACCTTCAGGGTTGCTCTGAAGATCAAATAAGATAATATATATAAAGCATTTAGCAAACCTAATGTACTATATGAATGTTAGCTGTTACTAACAGCTAATGTTAGATGTCTTTTTAAACAGTTAGATGTCTTTAAATAGAACAGATGATCCAAACATAAGAAGAAGGAAAATAGGGAAGGCAAGTCTGCAACATCTAGGGGAGGTCAGGCTTGGGTGAGAAATCAAAGTACCTACTTGGCACTAGGTGATTTGAGGAGCATGTGAGAAGTGAGGGGCCAGTCTAGAAGAAACAATTTGACAGTTTAGGAAGAGCATGAGGTTGGGAAACAGGAAATAAGAATTCAGTTCTGCCTGTTAACCATATGACTCTACATAAGTCACTTTACTTCTTAGGATCTCAATTTCATTATATGTAAAATTTGACTAGATGATCCTTAAGTTCTTTTTTCATCTCAAAAATCCTATGAAGATAAGAGTTTCAGAAGAAATTGGATTAGGGGCCCCAATGAGAAGAGTAGGATACTAGTTTACCACCTAGACAGCCCAGGGAATTTCTCTAGTCATTTTAATCTCCTCAATCAAAGTATTTAATGAGTACCTCTGTTCTCCTCAGAATAACATAATGGAGAAAGAGAGAAGACATTAAAAAACTCTAAAAGATTTTCTTGGGACAGTAATTAATAATAATAAATAAGATGATAATGATAACTTCACACAAATGAGATATGCAGCTCCCCTAAGAGTTCCAAAAAGAGAGAAAGTTTTAATATTTTAAATGAATTAAAGAAACACCTAAGGGAGTGAGTCAGCTGCCACCCACAGAAAATAATAACAGATATGATGCAACCTGATTCCTCTCTACCTCATAATAACTCTGTGGATCCCATCTGATCTTGGATCCCATCTCAGGAGCTCAAGGAGAAAGAAAGGCAGCATCATAAAATAGGAGGAAAATGAATTTAGAGTCAGAGGACCTAGATTCAACTCTACATTCTTCACATTACCTGTGTTACCATAGGCAGGTCACAATCTTTCTATGACTCAATATCCTCATCTGTAAAATGAGAAAGTTGAACTGGCAATAAATCAAGAATTTCAGGAGAGGCAGAGAGACCAAGGCAAAGGCAGAGAAGAGAGAAAGGAGAAAGGAATCGTTAGGTAAGGCATAACAGGACAAATGCAATTTGGGCCCTCTTGCTATAATTAAGGCTGAGGTCAAAAGCAAGATGGAAAACAGTATTTTTCAATGCATTCTTTTTTTTCTTAGCCTAAACATGAACATTTATTTATTTATTTATTTAGAATTAATTTATCTAGTCAATTTAGAACATTATTTCTTGGTTACAAGAATCACATTATTTCCCTCCCTCCCCTCCCCCCATCCTTCCTGCAGCTGGCACACAATTTTATTGGGTATTACATGTGTCCTTGATCAGAACCTATTTCCATGTAGTTGGTGTTTGCATTAGGATGTTCATTTAGAGTCTACATCCAGGGGGCAGCTGGGCAGCTGGGTAGCTCAGTGGACTGAGAGCCAGGCCTAGAGATGGGAGGTCCAAGGTTCAAATCTGGCCTCAGACACTTCCCAGTTGTGTGACCCTGGGCAAGTCACTTGACCCCCATTGCCTAACCCTTACCACTCTTCTGCCTTGGAGCGAATACACAGTATTGACTCCAAGACAGAAGGTAAGGGTTTTAAAAAAAAATAGAGTCTACATCCACAGACATATCCCCTGCACACATGTATTCAAGCAGTTGTTTTTCTTCTGTGTTTCTACTCCCACAGTTTTTCCTCTGAATGTGGATAATGCTTTTTTCTCGTAGATTCCTCCAAGTTGTTCAGGATCACTGCATTGCCACTAATGGAGAAGTCCATTACATTCAATTGTACAACAGTGTATCAGTTTATGTGTACAATGTTCTCTTGGTTCTGCTCCTTTCACTGTGCATCACTTCCTGGAGGTTGTTCCAGTCTCCATGGAATTCCTCCACTTTATTATTCCTTTTAGCACAATAGTATTCCATCACCAACAGATACCACAATTTGTTCAGCCATTCCCCAATCAGAGGGCATCCCCTCATTTTCCAATTTTTTGCCACAACAAAGAGTGCAGCTATGAATATTTTTGTAAAGTATTTTTCCTTATTATCTCTTTGGGGTACAAACCCAGCAGTGCTATGGTTGGATCAAAGGGCAGACAGTCTTTTATTGCCCTTTGGGCATAGTTCCAAATTGCCCTCCAGAATGGTTAGATCATTTCACAACTCCACCAGCAATGCATTAATGTCCCTACTTTGCTACATCCCCTCCAGCATTCATTACTTTCCATTGCTGCCATGTTAGCCATTCTGCTAGGTATGAGGTAATACCTCAGACTTGTTTTGATTTGCATCTCTCTGATTATAAAATATTTAGAACACGTTTTCATGTGTTTATTAATAGTTTAGATTTCTTTAACTGAAAATTGCCTATTCACATCCCTTGCCCATTTATCAATTAGAGAATGGCTTGATTTTTTTGTACAATTGGTTTAGTTCTTTATAAATTTGAGTAATTAGACCTTTGTCAGAGGTTTTTGTTATGAAGATTATTTCCCAATTTGTTGCTTCCCTTTTAATTTTGGTTGCATTTGTTTTGTTTTTACAAAACCTTTTTAATTTGATGTAATCAAAATTACTGATTTTGCATTTTATGATTTTTTTTCTAGCTCTTGCTTGGTTTTAAAGTCTTTCCTTTCAAAGATCTGACATTTATATTATTCTGTGTTCACCTAATTTGCTTATAGTTTCCTTTTTTTATATTCAAGTCATTCACCCATTCTGAGTTTATCTTGGTGTAGGGTGTGAAATGTTGATCCAAAACTAATCTCTCCATACTGTCTTCCAATTTTCCCAGCAGTTTTTATCAAATAGTGGGTTTTGGTCCCAAAATCTGGGATCTTTGGACTTGTCATAGACTGTTTAGCTGAGGTCACTTACCCCAAGTCTATTTTACTGATCCTCCTTTCTGTCTCTTAGCCAGTACCAAATTGTTTTGATGACCACTACTTTATAGTATAGTTTGAGATCTGGGACTGCAAGACCTCCTTCGCTTTCATTTTTTTTTTCATGATTTCCCTGGATATCCTTGATCTTTTGTTCTTCCAAATGAACTTTGTTATGTTTTTTTCTAATTCAGTAAAAAGGTTTTTTTGGTAGTTCAATGGGTATGGCACTAAATAAGTAAATAAGTTTGGGTAGGATTGTCATTTTTATTATGTTAGCTCGTCCTACCCATGAGCAATCAATGTTTTTCCAGTTGTTTAGTTTTAATTGTGTTGGGAGTGTTTTGTAGTTGTGTTCATATAGTTCTTGTGTTTGTCTCAGCAGATAGATTCCTAAGTATTTTATATTGTCTAGGGTGATTTTAAATGGAATTTCTCTTTCTAATTCTTGCTGCTGAGATGTGTTGGAGATATATAGAAATGCTGATGCCTTATATGGGTTTATTTTGTATCCTGCAACTTTGCTAAAGTTGTTGATTATTTCGAGTAACTTTTTGGTTGATTCTCTGGGGTTTTTTAAGTACACCATCATATCATCTGCAAAGAATGATAGCTTGGTCTCCTCATTGCCTATTTTAATACCTTCAATTTCTTTTTCTTCTCTAATTGCTACTGCTAGTGTTTCTTCAGTGCATTCTTAAAATGGAACTTTCCCTTTAAAATAGGGAGCTAGGGAGGGCCAGGAGGGAGAAGGAGTTATTGCAAGACTGCCTGCTGAGAACATTCCTGGCTTACTCCCTCATACTGCCTAAGGCTGGCCCTGGGTGTTGAACAGAAAGTGAGAGGACTTTTGCCAGCATTTAAAACAAACCAACCATTTGCTTGCAGTCAAAATGTCCACCAAGCCACAGTGGGAGTTTCCTCTGTCTTACAAACACCTACCTGATCCAGAGAACAGCCAGGACTGATTCCAGGACTGGAAGCTAAGCCTCAAATTTTACACAAAGCTGAGCTCTCTGAGGAACTGACTTCCATGCTGGCGTCTCTTCGAAAAATCAAACTCTAATTTGGACTGAGTAGGAGTGACGGAGTAGCTCTTGTATTATTGATAAAATGGAGCCGTTCAGAAAACTTAACTTAGAGAACCTTGAAAGGGTGACTGCAGGCTGTAGCACAGATAAACCACTTTGGTGTTGGAGAAGCATACTTTTCCCTGAGTTCCTTCCTTAGAGTCCAACTCTGCGGTCACCTTATGGGGAGTACAGACCTTTGTGCCCAGTCACAGAATTGGCACGCAGACATAGACTGAGCTAAGGCTCAGTGACTTTTACCTACCTTTAGACTTCTCAGTGAAAGCCAATTGTAGACTGCTTCCTAGACCAATTTCATCATATAACAAATCATCAACAAGGAAGACAGAGCCAACAATTCATTTAAACATTGTAGAAAATTCAAATCCTGGCTCTGTCACTGCTGAGTAAATCTGGGCAAATCACTGAACATTTCTTGACTTTGGTTTCCGTATTTGTGTTGTTGTTCGGTCTTTTCATTTGGGTTCAATTCTTTGTAACCCTACTTGGAATTTTCTTGGCTAAGATACTGGAGTCATTTGCCATTTCTTTTTCCAATTGATTTTACAGATGAGGAAACTGAAGTAAGCAGAGTTAAGTGGCTCACCCAGGATTATGTAGCTAGTAAGCAACTGAGGCAGGATTTGAACTCAGAATGATGAGTCTTCTTGACACCAGGCCTGATATTCTACAGACTTTATTACCTTGCTGTCCTGCAAATACATATACACATATATAATTATATAGTCAAATATTCTATATTATTTATAGTAATAATAACTGATATTTATGTAATTTTCTACATTTCACAGATCATAGAGATTATCTCACTTGAGCCTCAATAACAATTCAGTGAAGCAGGTCCTACAGTTATCATTTTTTTCCCATCTAATAGGTGAAGATATTGAGACTCTTAAAAGGCTAAATAGCTTGTCCAAGGTTACTTAACTATATAGTATTAGGGGAGGCTTCATCAAGGTCATTCTGTTTCTAAGACCAATGCTCCCTCCACTGTTACATTTCCTCTAGGTCAGGGCATGGAACTATGTTTCAGTTGGAGGGACATTATTCGATTGTAAGCACCTTGAGGATAGAGACTGTCTTTTGTTTCTTTTTGTATCCCCAGCACTTAGCATGGTGCCTGGCACATAGTAGGCACTTAAAAATTCTGATTGATTGATTAATTGATTCATTATACAGAGGAGTATGTTTGTGACATACTTGGACATGAGGATTGTGGTTGGACCATGATATTCCAGCCTAGAAATAAGAAGTTGCAGTTGTTCTTAAGAATGATGTATTCTGGGGAGGGAGGGATCCAAGAAGGAGTTAACATTGTGCCCTAACTCTTAATTTTGTACCCTTCCCATTCCACAATCTGTGCTTCAGAATCATAGAGTTTAAAGGTGGAAGGAATCATAAGAACAGAGTTTAAATATTGACTTTGTCACTTACTACCTATAAGTGACAGCAAAACATTTTCCCTCTCTGAGCTTCTGTTTTCTCTTCTGTAAGACATGATGATTGTACTAGATGACCTCTAAAGCTTCTTCCATTTCTAAATCTGTGAGCTATTGAATTAGATTTAACTCTCCTGGAAATATAGAAGATTTCAACCATTTTTGTCTGATTACAGAGAATGTTTTGACAACAATTCCCTTCCCTACTATTTATGTTGTTTCATTCTTAATTAAATGTTTTTGCTATTGGATTTATATTTTTTTTGTATAATGTAGCAATAAAGTAAATGATTATATGGAGGTTTGGGCCATGAGTTGAATAGTTTCTTACTCCAGAATAGTGCAAATGAAGCTATTTGTCCCTAATGGATGTTAGAGTAGAAAAAACTGGGATCTTCAAGTCAAAGTGGTTTCATACAATGCAAATGTCAGAGGACAGCTAGACACAGGTGATACAGAGATAGTCACTACATAGCTTATTAACTCCAAAGGCCTATGCCTAATGGGGAAAGGTTAAGGAATGTCAATTCAAAAAATTATATAGGATAGAATCAGGTGAAAACAGAGGAGAGATCCCGGCAAATATTCAAGATATTTGATGGAGGAGAGATTATTTAAGTTCTGTGTGTCTCAGTTTTTTCATGAATAAATAGGTACATAGAGGATGTACATAGAAAGAAGTTGGTTAAATTTAACAAGGTTTTAGGATCTGATCTTTGTTCTGTTATTGAAGAAACATCACTGTAGAAAGTATACACATCCCTGTTGGTTCCACATTTGAGGCTTTGTTCTGTAAAATGAGAATAATAGCACCAATAGTAATCATATCACAGAATTATTATAAGACTCAAATGGTAATAAGGTTATTTGCAAATATTCAAACACACAAAATAAATATTAGTTATAATTGCTTTGTCTTCTTCTGCTAATGTCTTCTTCATCAGTTTTGGATAACAACTGAATACTTTTTGACCCATTAAGGACAATTCATTGAATTACAGCATTTGTGGATGATGGAATTATGGATAATCATACACTTGAGGCACACCCTTGGATATGACTTCTTAAAGAGAAAGGATCAGAGAGTTGACAAATGCTGGTAAGAGATGGGCCACAGAAGGTCACTCACCAAGGTAGAAACCTCTGCCTACCTTCCAGGGAATCACATCACCCTATGGGAAGAAGAACAGTATGGCCACAGGTGGGAAAGTATGGCCACAAAAATAGCAGTGACCTGAGGCAAGGGGTGAGCTCCTAGACAAGTGGACCAATTTTGGGACCAAGCCTCATTATGGAAAAATAAATTATTGGATAATGTAAGTTTCTGGACCACATAGAAGAACTATGGGACCAATGGGGATCTAAATTCACAAAGCAGTCAGGGCAGAACCATGATCAGAAAAAGTGATTCCAGACTTTTTTTTTTCCTACTGATTCTTTATTACATCAGAAGATCATAGATTTAGGACTGGAAGGGATCTTAAAATTCCACTACACATACATTTTACAAAGAAGGAAATTGAGGCTAAAAAGGAGAATTGACTTATTGAAGAATACACAGGAAATTAGTGGCAGAGCTCAGGTCCTCTGATCTCAAATGTGTTGTTCTTGTCACTATATATTATACTGACTCCTTTATTTTGAGTTACTCAAAAAGTGCAAGTTCAGAGTGAAAGTGGGGTAAAGACGATTGATTCTAGATTGACTCAAATTCTGGGGGAACTATATAATTATGGAGGGCTGGATAAGGCCTGGATAAACCTCACATAAGAGGAAAAGTGTGTTGTCTTGACTTTTTATGAGTTTAGGAACACAAGGTTGAGAGCTAGGATGTATGTCAGTGTCTAGTGTCATCTAGTTTAACACCTTCATTTTATGGATGAGAAAAATGAAACCCATGAAGGCTAAGGAGCTTATTGAAGGTAACACAATTTGGGAGTGTTTTCAGTTGGCTCAAATAAAGCTTTGTCCAAGAGCTCTCTTTGATTTATTGGTGTGATCTGGGGTCTGTAAAGGGTGAAATTATGGCTAAGACTGAATGCATAATTAATTTAGGTTGCCAAGTATTTTATTTATAAAAATCCTAATGAAAAACCCAAATAATAAAATACCCAAGTTAGCTGCCAAATTTTATTGATATAGTAGAGATTAAGAAGAAAGGAGAAAGAAAGGGTGAAGGATTTTTCCCCCTGCCTGGCTGGTACTAGGCGGGAAGATTAGAAGATCTAGAAAGTAAGGGTTTGGAGTGTGAAGGAGGAAGGAATCAACCTGAACTCCAAAAAAGGGGCTCAGCTGAGATGCCTGAACCTGAATCAGGTCAAGGACAAAACTCACCGCCAAAACCCAGACAATAACTGCCGCCACTCCCAAGATGTTGGAACACCTAGCACGCTGCCAGCCAGAGTCGCCTCTCCAGGGAAAGAGGAAGGGACAGGAGGTGCCGTGCCTTATATGGATGTTTTTACATCACTTTTCTGCATCTCATCTGTACCAATGAGGATTTAGCTTGACTTAGGACAGCCCAGAGGTCTGTCCATTTTTCTGCACATGTCTGTTGAAGGCCATTTCCTTGGATATTAAATCTTGAGTTTGATGCAGGCCTTCAAAATCTTGTCAAAATTAAGAAGGGAGGAGCAATGTAGTTTCCAAGACCTGATTCTGTTATTACAAGTATCTCCATTGTTACTGATCAGGAAATAGCTAAATCACATCTTCTAAAGAATGGTCTGATTAGGGTGGAATAGTTTTAAAATTCACAGGTCCTATGTGGGCTGGGACTACAGAGCTGCCCCATCAGACATTCCTAGTAGGCTACATAACAGATGAGTACGGAGGTAACATTTAGGGAGGATTATTGGATATTGGATACAATATTACAAGTCAGAAGGCCTGGGTTTGAGTCTTAGCCCTGATATTAATCTGAACCTGTTGTTCAAGCTTGCTCTTATGTCATGAGTACCCAGGTACAATTTTAGGAGTGCTTTATTTCAAAACTGTCTAGGTCATTCTACATGCTTCTGCCCATAGGAAATCCTAGGAACTTCATATAGAATTTATTTTGCTCCCTCTAAAGGGCTTTCCTGAAATCACTAAGGCTAAAAGTAGACATTAAATACAAAGCTGCCCAGAAAGGGCTTATATCTAAGTCCTTAGACAAACAAAAAAGATCTTGATTGGATGATCATTCTCACCAGAATGACTGACATGATCCCTCATCACTATGTACACCACCCTGAGTGAATTCTCAGAAACAGGTAAGATTGTGGGTTTCTATGTCAATTTAGGGTACCTGGCTCTTTGGATCCAGTACCTCTTCCCCCCTCCTTTCTTCTACCAGATGTTCTCATCTTTCTACTATGTTCCACCCAATACCACTGGTACAGAAAGACTTTCTGCCCACTATGCTTCTCTAGAGCCACCTGTCTTGACTGTTCAGGCACCAGATCTCACCCAAAAAGCATGACTCACTCCTGTGAAGGCACCCACTGGTAGTCCCCCATGCACAACAATGTGGAGAGGGGAAAAGAGAACAGCAGATTTGTCTCCTCTTGGAGATAACTACTTCAATATTACTATTACCTACTTCATCCAATGGACATGTGCTTTTAGCTAAGCCTTTTGCTTTTTCTGCAACTCAGTTTCCTAATCTATAAAATGGGAGCCATTGTATTTGCACTAAATCCTGGGGTTGTTTGGAGGGAAAATTCAAAGTACTAATGTCAATTTGAACTGCAGTTAGCATAATCTACCTATATTTGCTAGTTCTGGTATATACATGCCGAGCATCAAGGCTAAAGCATAATGTTCAGGACTTATAATGCTCATGACATATGGATGAGTTCTTCTAGGATTCTCTAGAATCTCTATATTAATTCTCTAGACTTCTCCTTCCATGAGACAGAATCCTCTTCTACCCCAGAAGTTCACTCCATTCCTGGATCTCTCATACTGGAATTACACTCTTCTCCTGTGGCCCTCTTCTGATTAAATGGATTCCCCTAAACCCTCATTTTAAAGAAGAAACCCAGACTATGTCTTCATCCACTCTTGGCTCTCTGGAATTTCTCCATCATGTCCCTGTGTAACTTTGTTCTTCCTTCTGCCCTCCTCCAGCCTCCTTTTTTGTTCAATTTGTGTTTCCCCCACTAAAAAGTAAGTTCCTTGAGGGCAGGGACTGAGTTTTTGCTTGTGTTTTTATTCCCAGTGCTTATCACAGTTTCTGGCACATAGTAAGTGCTTAATAAATGCTCCTTGACTTGTTAACTTGACCTTAACTTCTCTCTTCCCTGTTTCCTTTTCCAATTCTCCTCTCCCTTCATAAATACACACACACACACACACACACACACACACACACACACACACTACCTCTTCTGTTTGCTGCGTGCTATACTTCTACTATGACTACTGTCATGCATAAAAACTCCAGATCTTCATCATTCTCTAAAGAGCCTTTTTGAGAGTAAGGTATAATATGATGAGGAGGTCTGGATCATAGGACTTGGCCTGATAATAGGCAGACCTGAGTGAGTGGATCAATCTATAAATATTTTTTGAAGGTCACAATGACCATCAGGGATATATCCCTCCCTTGCCTTGGCTTACCTTTCTCCTGACCTTGGCCTCCTAGATTCCATGAGAGCTTCTGGGAAGGAAATGTGACATGACTGTTCATTTCACTTGGATGAGTCAGGAGTCACCAACTCCTGACCTTCTAGTGAGATGGAATTCCAATACCCTCAGTTCTCAGACTAAGTCCCTGGGCAGCAGAAATGGGTTCCTTCTGGGCCACTTTACCCAGCCCTTCCCTCTGGGCAGCACTATCAAAGACAGGAACAACTTCCCCCAGAGAACAGAGAGCTAGCTTCATTTGTGAAGTATACTTTTTTTACTCAAAAAGAAAAAAAAAAGAACTCTTATTCTGACAAAGAGAAACTTGTTATTGCTTTTCCCCAACAATTTTAAGGATGGAATTTCCTTTTATATGTCCATCATAAGATGATAGTTGAGCTCTGACTAGTCCTTGAGCCTTTGATCTGACATTCTGATCTTGTGCCTTTCAGAATTAAGTGTTTCCCTTTCTGGCACCATCATCTCTACGCCTTCACCCTAACCCCCCACCTTCTCCATAGTTCATTTAATTGTTCCCTGCATGGATTTTCGGAGGGGGTTAGGGAATAGCAGCAGTTCCCTAAGGTGTTGCCAATGAATTCACATCCCTAGGAAGCAGCCTACAGGTATCCATCCTAGGAGGGTGTCAAGCTGAGGATGAAGTTAGAAGAAAAGTAGAAGGGTAGGAAAGAAAGTGAAAACATCTTCCCTTTCCCACTGTTTCTTCTGCAGAACTTCTTTCTCTCTTTTCTATTTCTGCTTTTCTCTTCTCGGCACTATCTTTCCTTTCCTTGGTGGGCTTATCAGGATTTTCATATGTATTAGAATCTTAAAAGCGGAATCTTGGATAGCACTTTGTTGGACCTTTCAGCCATTTTTGTAATATCTAGTATTTTGTTGTTTTTTTACTTATATGTAATATGTACAAGGAACTACTAGGCTACAAACTCCATGAGGTCAGGGGATTTGTCTAAACTGTTTTTTTTTTTTTTAATCTCCTGCAGTGCCTTGAACAGTGTTCTACCCAAAGTAAATATTTAATAAATGGAGCCAATTAGGTCGAAAGGAACAAGTCCTAAATCTAGAATCAATTTTGGAATTCCATAATCTGCTTGTTCCCCGTGTGAACCTGGATTAATCACATAGCCTCTCTAAGACTCATTTTCCTTCACTATACAAGGAGAGTGTAGATTTAGAATTGGAAGGGACCTCAGACATCACTTAGTGTACCCTTCATTATACCAATAATAGGTAGCAAAGCCAGGATAGAGGAAGGAAAGGAGAGAGGGAAAGGCCTTTGACTCCAGATCAAGGGCACTCGATCCACTAATCTCTCAGGTCCCTTTTATCACTCAGTCCCATGAGAATGTGTTTGTCAAATAAAAATGGATTGAGTTCAGAAGGAAGGGAAGCTGGAGATGTGCCATTTATGCCACAATAAAAAGAATATTTTTCTCTTGGATCAGAAGACCTGGACTCAAATCCCACCTCTGATACTTGGCCAAATCACTTAATTTTCCCCGATCCTCATTTCTTAATTTGCAAAGCTGAGGACATTGGACAAGAGAGCTTCTGACATCTCTCCCAACTCTAGATCTCTTGTCTATGATCCTGGGAAGGAGACTAGCTGGGCTTTGAATGCCAAAAAGTAGTCTATAGTCTATGTCTCCCCTGCTCCACGTTACAGGGACCTAGCACACACACAGTCCTCTGGAAGCATCTTGAGCCATCAGCCAGACCCCTAGCCCCAGTGCCCTATCAGATTACCCAAGTCTCCCTATTGCCTTGTGACTTCTCCCCCAATCTCGGAGAGACCCGGGTGGCTTCTCTCCTAGTGTCTAAAGTGCCAGATGGGAGACTCAATTCCTGCACTAATTTCTCTTGGAAGTTCTCTTGCTCAGGCTCCCTTGGCTAAATTCTGAGCTGGGGGTCCCATTTCCCTGCAGGAAGAGTGGTGGCAGCTGTGGCAGCCTCTCACAGAGCTGGTGTTAGCGTGGTCGTTTACATTGTATCTCTGCCCTAACTCCTTTCTTTAGCAGCCACAGCAGCAGTTTCTCAGTCTCTCTCTTTATCCCGGCTTCAAGCCTCACACAATAGAGTGTTTTTAATTTTCTGCACAGACATGATTGCTCTGTAATTGCACTGCTCCCTGGGTAGCATGTCAGAGTCCTCCTGATTTGCCGACCTTTTTTTTTTTTAACCCGAACTTCCCCCAAATGCTCTGTTCCTCCTTTGCTATCTGTCTCTTTGGGGTTCATCCAGGGTCTTGCTGAATAAAGATCCATTACATAATCACATGCTGATTTACCAACTTCCCCAGCAAACCTCCCGGAGGCTTAACAAGCTGGACCTGAATGTGGAGTCTCTCCAAAGCTGTGTCTACTGTAGGGCGCAGTGCCCAGAAATGCCACGTGGGCTGCTCTCATTAGTGATGCCTCCCCCACCAGGGTCAGAGAAACCCCTCAGAGCTGGCTACATGCTTTTGCTGGATGCCAAGTGACTACTGGGCTTGCTTTGAAGAATGGGAGATTTTCCAAAAGCCCCTTTCACAACAGACATCTCAAAGGATGTATTGGAGCCAGCTGTCCTCCTGAAAGTGTGAGCACCCCTGTTTCTAGGGTGAATGTTGGTGAGCTGGGGAGGTAGAGTACCATGGTCCTCCTGATCCACCATTTCATTCTAATATTAACTTCTTTCTCTTCAATTTCATAGATTCTTGATTTGGAATTGGAAGGGAATTTGAGGAGGCCATCTAGTCATAGAACAATATTTACAGGTGAGGAAACTGAGTCCCAGAGAGGTTCAGGAGTTGGCCAAGGTCAAAGTTTGGAAACAATAGAGTTTATATTTAAACCTAGGTCACAGGACCACAGATTTAGAGCTGAATAGGACATTAAAGATCAGCTGGTCTCATCTCACAGAAGAAGAAGTTATAGTTCAAGAAGCTAAATGATTTCTCCAGGCTCCCATAAATAGCAAATGGCAAAGCTGGGATTCAAATCCAGAGTTCCTGACTCCAAAACTAATGTACTTTTCACTATGTCATAAGTGTTCCCTTTCCCTTTCCTTAGCTTGCTTTCTCTCCATCCTCTCTTTCCTTCCTCTCCTCCTCCAAGACACCCTAACCAATCAAATCTATCTGCTATCTTTTCCTCCTGCCTTTTCTTCCTGTCAGCTGTCAAAGGCAGGAAATGGAAAGACACTTTGGAGATCATTCCAACCCCATTTTATAGAGGAGGAAACCAAGACTGAGAAAGGGGAAATATGGACATAATTTATAGAATTTGTGGCAAACCTTTTAGAGACTGCATGCCATGCCCCATACCCCCATTGAGTGCCAGGCACACATACACACACACACACACATACCCTTTACCCCACACAGGGGATGGAGAAGGCACTCCCATTGGGCTGCTGGACAGAGGGGCAGGTGAAGTGAAGATGTCTTCAGCAAGTATAGAGGGGAGAGGGGAGTGGCCCAAAAGATGTGCTCCCCTCCAGCTCTGCCACCTGTGAACTGCCCACCTTGTCCCCTATGTGCTTCTATTGGGCTGCTGGGTGAAGTGGTGGGTGAAATGAAAAAAATATTGTCAGGCACAGTGAAGAGGGGGAAGGGAAAAACTCCCCCAAGGTCCTCTGCCTTTCTAGTAACAAACTTGGCGGGGGGGGGGGGGGGGAGATGCATGCCCACAGAGAATACTCTTTATGTCATCTTTGGCTTGCACCATAGGTTCACCACCACTGGTTTATAACTAAAGCTAGATTCTGTCTCTCCTGTTCTTTTCCTCTATATTACCTTGCTATCCTAATTTCCTTTTTAAATATCTTATTGAGACTTTTTTCCCACATCACTGTCACTTCTTAGCAGCTGCTCCAATACAGCAACAACCTTATAACTCATAAGCAAAGCCAAGCAAAAGAAATCAATACATTGACCATATCTGAAACTATATGATTCACTCCATAACTATTGCCTAACATTTTTCTGCTGAGAGACAGAAGATATGCTTCACCATCAGGTCCTATAAAATTACAATTGTTCTCTCCATTGAAGAAGATTCTGACTATTTTTCAATGTTTTTTTCCCCCTTTATACTGTTGTAATCACTGTGTAAATTGTTCTTTCAGTCTAGTTTAATTCCCTCATTTCATACGATTCAGGCCTTCCCAAGTTTCTCTAAATTCTCAGTATTTGCCCTTCTTAATGTGCAATCACATTCACATCCCACAGTGTGTTCAGTACTTCCTTAATCAATGGGCACCCACTTTCCTTCCCAAATCATATCCTACCTTCTTTCCTTTAAAGAATGCTCTTTAGAGTGTTCTTTTGCATGGTTATTGATAGCTTGCATTTCAGCTTTGAAAACTGACTGTTCACATCCTTTGACCTGCCTCTGTCTTCTCATCCCAAACATAACCAATAGCTCACTGATCATTAAAATTTGATTGTGCTTGAGATGAGACAGGCTCAGGCCAGCATTTCAATAGAAGGCTCCCCCAGCATTCTACAGATGAGAGACTCTTCACTGCCACCACCCACAGAAATTAAGGGAGTTTCCCCTTCATCAACAGCACAGCCACCCCTACCCCCTACCAGCATTTCAAAAGTTTTACATCTCCATGGCAGCCATCCTTCAAAGTGAATTTTTAGCACAGAACACATTCAGCCAGTCTTCCATTGACTGTCCAAAACTCCCTCAGTCTTTTTTTTTTAACCAAGTAGAAACCTCAGAGAAAAGCCATAATTTTTGGATATTTGTTTGTTTGTTTAATTCTAATCCTTACCCTTTATTGGTGTCAATTCTAAAACCAAAGAGTGTCAAGGGCTAAGAAATGGGGGTTCAGTGATTTGTTCAGAGTCCAGAACTAGGAAGTCTCTGAGATCCGATTTGAACCCAGGTCTTCCTGACCCTAGGTCTGATAGTCTACTGTGTTACCTAGCTGCTCCTATAGCCATGGTTTCTTTGTTTGTTTTTTAAAACCTAGATAACTCAGTCATTCTTAGATGACCCCCATATCTATACTGGTTCCAAGTGGAAATGGATCTCTCTACAGCCATCCAAATCCTGGTTCTTTTCTCTCCTAAATCCTTCCCAGAATTCTTTGTCAGCCTCTCTATCTTCTCCACACCCTGTCTGTTTGTTTTCTGAACAAAAGTCCATGAAAATGTCTATTTCATTATTCCCTGATTTTCTAGTCAACATATCTCTGGTTACCATTTATATTCATTCCTAGCTCCCCCAACTAACTTCTAATGGATATCAAATTACATTATTTTCTGTAATTTTTCTCACGTATTCTGCTCCCCCATTTTCTTTCATATATTAGGATCCCTGCAGGTCATATATTGACTTAGGAAACCACATACTAACATTATCTATGTTTTATTACATTTTTATTTATTAAATATTTTCAAACTTATTTTATTAAATATTTCCCATTTTTTATATGGTTCCCACCACAGTAGGGAGTGAGGTAGGCTATATGAAGCCAGCTGGTGACTGTTTTTGATTAGGTAACCTCTGAAGTATCTTCCAGCTCAAGGTATATTCTTCTAATCACTACTTCTCCTTTTCTTCCCTAATCAGCTTCCTTATGCTTTCATCTGCTATTCAACAAACATTTCCTGCGCTTATTATGTGTAAGCCACTATGCCCAGGGAGACTTTGCAAAGATGTCCTCAAGGACTTTACGTAATGAGGATGATGATAGAAACAAGCATTTGTATAGAACTTGCTTTGTGCCAGGCTTGAGCCTCTCAACAACCATAGGAGAGAGGTACTGCTATTATCTCCATTTTGCAGTTACGGAAACTGAGGCTCAGAGGTTAAATTATTAGCATGGGATCACATCACCTGTAAACTGTCTGATTCCAAGTCAGTCTTCCAAGTCCAGAATTCAATCCACTCAACCACTAAGCTGCCTCAATATCTGATCCCACCAAATGAAATAATGTACGCCAAGCACTTTACAAACTTGGAGGTGATATAAAATGCAAATTATACATATCTCTAACTGGAGTGCCTCTTACCCCCCTCATCCCATTCATAATGCCTGCATTGAATCTTATACATATTTAAACTACAAAGTTTAAACTTATGTTGCAAATCAGTAAATATTTGTTGCCCCTCTGAGCATGTCCAATCAAATTTAAAAGGTTTTGAGTGCCCACCTGGTGATAGATAACTGTACCTCAAGGTTAACTTTTTTTCTTTCAAGAATCACGCTATAGCTTCACCTGTATAATTGATATTATATTGCTTGCCATCTCAATGAATGGAGGATGTGCGGGAGGAAGAGAATTAGGAATAAATAATTTTTTTAAAAAGATGAATGTTAAACATATGATTGATCACATAGTTTGATGGGGATATGATTGGGGATGTAGACTCTAAAAGATCACTCTATTGCAAATAGTAAATAATATAGAAATAGGTCTTGATCAATGATACATGTAAAATCCAGTGGAATTGCTCATTGGCTCCGGGAGGGGGGGAAGGAAGAGGAAAGGAAAAGAACATGAATCATGCAATCATGGGAAAATATTCCAAATTAATTAATTAATTAACTTTTAAAAATAAAAGTTAAAGACATATATGTGAATCAGTTTAAATTGAAAAAAAGAATTATGCTACTTAAGTTTGGCGGTCATTGCCAGATTAGCTACAGGGAGATGAATTTTTAGGCCACAACAACTTTTGAAGACTATATCCTAAATTAGAGATGTGATCTGGGTCGGTAAAGCTAGAACCCACAACAGGGAAATTACAAATTCTTCAAGCACAAATTCATGAAGTAAACCTCAATTAATTGCAAGACATTGTCCTGGATATTAAAGATATATAAAGATGAATAAGAAATATAATAGTATAGAGAATAATAATTCTATCATAATTTAAAATAATATGAAAAATTAATAATTAAAATAAGTATAGATCATAGCAATTATCTGCACTCAAGAAGCTTACACTTTAGTAGGGGTAATAAAATTTAATAATCATAAAGTTTAACATTGAAGAATTAGTTTAGCTCTCTGGTTTTATAGATGAGATCTAGAAGGGGAAATTGACACAGCTCTTAAGTGAAAAACCAAGACTTACACTGAAATCTTTTGACTCTACCCAGGATTCTTTCTTCTCTCCCTTGCTTTCTCCATGTAGACAAATTATTATAATAAAATGTAAAGTATGGTAAGTGCTAGAATAGAGTATAAAGAAAGTATTCTGATAGCACAAAAGAAGGAAATACACACACACACGCACACACATATACTGTTTACTATTTACACATGAGAATATATATGTAGAAATACAAATGAAAACTAACTCAGCTGAACCTACTAATCTACTATGCAGGGGGCTATGAAAAAGTGCACATACAATGTGTGACAAATATCAACAACTGGTGTCAAGTATAATAATTATTAGGAGCAGTTGGGTGGCTCAGTGAATTGAGAATCAAGCCTAGAGATGAGAGGTCTTGGGTTCAAATATGACCTCAGACACTTCCTAGCTGTGTGACCCTGGGCAAGTCACTTGACCCCCATTGCCTAGTCCTTACTGCTGTTCTGCCTTGGAACCAATATATGGTATTGATTCTAAGGTGGAAGGTAAGAGTTAAAAGAAGAACAAGAACAAGAACAAGAAGAAGAAGTAGAAGAACAAGAACAAGAACAAGAACAAGAATTCTTGAAAAACAATCATTCAAGAATAAGAATAGGGGGCAATTAGGTGCCTCAGTGAGTTGAGAGCCAGACCTAAAGATGGGAGGGCCTAGCTTCAAATTTTGCCTTATACACTTTCTATCTGTGTGACCTTGAGCAAGTCACTTAACCCCCATTGCCTAGCCCTCTTCGGCTTTGGAACCAATACTCATACAATAATCAGTATTGATTCCAAGACAGAAAAGTAAGGATATTTTTTTAAAAGAATAATAATAATACCTGGCATTTATATGTTGCTTTAAGGTTTGCAAAATGCATTACAAATATTATGTCATTTTATCCTTATCAAAATTCAAGGAGGTAGGTGCTATTATTATCCCCATTTTTAGAATACGAAACTGAGGCAGACAGAGGTCAAGTGACTTAGTAGTTGTGTGACCTTGGATAAGTGTCTATGGTTGAATGTGAACTCAAATCTTTCTGACTGCAGGTCCAACCCTCTGTCCATTATGCCACCAAGATGTCAAGTATGGACCAGGCAATGCATTGCATTTGGGAAATTGCATGATACTTTCTTTGATCACTAATTTTGTAAAACCCCTATGTTTTTAATCATTATTTCTCTGGTGATTCTGTATAGCTATGAATAATAGTAGTATGCCATGATCTCAGAAGAATCAGAATTGCAGCTATCTCAGTAGTGCATGAAAAGACATAAGGGGGATATAAGTATTCCATATCAATTGACTTGCTGGCAAGAGATGGCATAAATGATGTCATTAAGGAAATGAATGATTAGAAAAGAAGGTAAGCCAGTCATGTAGTGTGAACAAAGGATAACACGTGGGCAGACTAAGTGCTGCACTGGTACCCACAAAATATGAAAGGAGCTAAATGAAGGCCTCTAAGTGGATTGAATGAATCTTCTTTAGAGGATTTATGGAACAACATGGAAAAGTAATTTCCTAGGATGAGAAGGGATGGAAATATTGCAATCTGTGCTGATGGGGGGAATATTTGTACTTTGTGAGGTCATGGACCCCCAAAGTCTTGAAGAAAGTATAATATTTAATAAAAGAGTCATCAATGTTTGATTATGGAGTAACATGAAAAAAGGTTTGAAGAAGATTAACTGTTTCATCCCCTGAACATAGGTTATATTGGGAGAAAAAGAGACTGGAGAAAGACCAGCCAGAGAGAGCTACAGTATTGAATGGATGATATCCTTGACTTTGAATGAGGACTGAAATCAAAGGGAAGGTACAAGGGAGAGTCTAGGAAACATCAAAAAGAAAGAATCCCTCCACATGGAACTGGCTGGTGTGGTAGGTAAAAGATGAAACGACTGAGGAAACAAGCTTCCAAATATTTCAGTTTATTAAGTTATGCATGCCAATCACTTAATAAATCAGAACCAAGACCCTTGTGCAGCTTAGGGCTGGACTTGGAATACAAGGGTAGTCACACTTTTGTACATTACAAACAATTCATCAAATAAGACCAATTAATTAAAATGAAACAATACATCATTAGGTAATCTGATTTCTAATCAGAGGAAAGAGTAGGGACTTTCCAAGCCGAAAAGGGAATGGCAAATAGTTGCAATTCCCTAAATTCAGAAATGGAAGTATCTCCCTCATTCCCAAGTATCTGTAAACAATCAAAAGAACATGGCAACAATAACTGACTGATGAGTATGGGGTCAATTTTCAGATAAGACATATGGGTTGCCTGAAATATACAAATGTGAGAAAATTCCTTGCAGCAATATTTGGATCTGACAAGGTTTCTGATCTGATCAGAGGGAAAAGAAAATGCAAGGAGATATAGATATAAGATTTTGCATGGAATGAAAAGTGTTAGAGAGTCTAGGAATGGAATTTTGAAAGAGGGCTGGATGTTGAAGCTGGCAGTTGGTCTCAGAATTCTGGGACAGTGCCGAGGGGGAGAACCTGGGGAACAGTGCTTGAGTACAGAGCTCCTGGATTTTTGGGTCTCCTCTAATCCTCTGATACTGGTGTGAAATATCCTATCCAGTGATTGTATCTTCTGTCCTGTCTGAGAGAGTCCTGCTAGCATTTCCTGATCTAAAGAAAACCTTATCTTGAGTGAAGTGACCTGATACTCTGCCTTCACAGGCTTAGCCTGTATCTGAAGTGACCCAAGCCACTGGAGTCATCATCTTCCTTGATCCAGCAACTTGCTCTATTCATCAGCCAAAACTGTTTGGAGTGGCTATAGAGTTAGGTAGCTAGAATCAGGGAGGTTTGGGGACATCTATATAGAGAAGAATAGTGTAGGTCCACTCTGTGGATAGTGAAGAGATCCTTGAGGAACAGTTGGTTCTGGGACAGATAGAATTTGATCAGTCAAGGGGGCAGCTGGGTAGTTCAGTGGATTGAGAGCCAGGCTTAGAGATGGGAGGTCCTAGGTTCAAATCTGGCCTCAGACACGTCCCAGCTGTGTGACCCTGGGCAAGTCACTTGACCCCCATTGCCTAGCCCTTACCACTCTTCTGCCTTGGAGCCAATAGACAGTATTGACTCCAAGATGGAAGGTAAGTGTTTTAAAAAAAAAGAATTTGATCAGTCAAGGAAATCTAGCCCTCAAACTTTACCCAATTCCTTTTATTATATTTAATAAACACACTGTTGTTGAGAATAGAAGGTCAGATTGCCTTTCTAATAGTCACAGGCCTAGGAGTAGCCATCTTGTTCTTTACGTCAGTTACTGGTCCAATTACCATTTTACACATAGGTCCTTAATTAAACATCTCTAAACAGCAGGTAGAGGTGGTCCAGCTTCCCTGACATGCAGAGCTAGGTTTCAATAAAACAATATGGTTTCCTCACAATTTCCCACAATTAAATAAAGTTTTCTCACAAAACAGAAAATGGATCAGACCCATAACTGAATAGGAAGGAAA
Source organism: Monodelphis domestica (assembly GCF_027887165.1). Taxonomy (NCBI): domain Eukaryota; kingdom Metazoa; phylum Chordata; class Mammalia; order Didelphimorphia; family Didelphidae; genus Monodelphis; species Monodelphis domestica. The sequence goes on from NC_077230.1 coordinate 240,951,052, forward strand.
CTGACCTAGCTCTGGAACTGAGTTACAAGATGGAGTCAGTGTGGTTCACTCAGTTCCCCAATTCCTTCAGTAAAGTGGCAAAGGAGAAAGAATATGGAATGGAGCTAAAATTCAGCTCAGGAGCCCAAGAAAAGTATAGAAAGATGATAAGAGAGAAGTCTGATGGACAGCCCAGTAGAATATCTGGTAATGATCTGAACATATAGAGCAGATGGAAGGATAAGAAGACAGGAAGAGGGAATAAAGATTTTAAAGTCACTGGCATATCAGTGATAGCTGATACATGTGAATCTTTCTCATATTCAGTTCTAATGACATTATTTCTCTGTTAAAAATGTTTCAATGGATTCCTAATTTCTACTAAATAAATTTCAGGTGCCTTTGTTTAGCCCAATAACCTCAGTAAGTCAATGCCACTGTCTTTTTTTTTTTTGAACCATTGCCTTCCATCTTGGAATTTGATTCCAAGAGAAGAGCAATAAAGGTTAAGCAACTTACTCAGGGTCACACAGATAGGAAATATCTGAGGCCAAATTTGAACCTAGGACCTCCCATTTCTTGGCCTAGTTCTCAGTCCACTGAGCCACCCACCTGCCCCACTATTGTCTAGTCTGGATTCCTCTCCCAATAGGTCCTGCCAAATTAAGCTGTTTTCTGGAATTAATACATGTCATGCTGTGACAACCTTTACTCACATTGTTCTTCACATAGAATTAGAACACTTCAGAATTGAAAGTCACCTTAAAGGTCCTCTAGCCCAACCCATATCTAAATAGGAATCATCTCCACAACATCCTTAACAAGTGGTTGACTGCGAATGATGGGAAACTCATTCCACTTTCTAATTGAATTCGGGCCAGTAAATATTTATCAAGCCTCCCCTGTGTATGAAGGACATTGCCCTCTGAACGAATGGGACTTGCTCAACTATTCCTTATCAAGTACTGATAGCTGGAAGATCAGAAACTGCTTTCTTTATGAGGTAGAACCTAAGATGAGCATTGAACTCTGAAAGGACTCTGAAAGGTCAAGATGAGGCATTATAAATATTGGGGGAATCACCTATGACAAGTGATGGAGATGGAATGCTGAGTTCAGAACAGTTAACCCAGGGGAGGGAAGGAAGAGTTAACTTTTTAATTATTTAAATGTAATGAACAAACTAATTTTTTTAAAGAGCAGTTAACAAATCAGTATGGATGGAAAATAGAAAATGTGAAGGGGATTAGTAGGAACTAACTCTGGAAAAGTAGGCTCAAATTAGATGATAAAGAACTTTAAATCTTAGGCAGGTGATTTTTATGTTTTATCTTTGAGTAATAGAGAGTTACCAAAGGTTTTTTGATCATGACCAAATCTGCACTAAGAATAATTGGAGAGTTTTTCCTTATCTTAAGCCTAAATTTGTCTCTCCACCACATCAAACTGTCATTTTAGTCCTACACTCTAGGACCAATGAGAACAATTGAATCCTTCTTCAGCATAACCCTCCATATCCTTGAATACAATTATCTTGGCCCTCCTAACCTTTATCATGTCCTAACTAAACATCTACAGCTCCTTTAATTAGCATCCCTGGTCTCCATCTTTTGAACATACCCCAGTTTTGAATATATCTCAAATTAAACACAATACTTTCAATGTGATCTATCACATAATCCAATAGAATTATCTCTTGCCTTTTTCTGGACATATACTTCATTATTTAAATGTGTCAATGACCTTAGCAATATGAGCACTCCCCTTAAAGGGTAAGATTATAACCCATCAATAAGATTATAACCTATCAATTTATATTCTGTGTGATTCTTGTACATATATAAAATCTTACACACACACACACATGCACACACACACAAATATATGATGTACAGGAGAAGTTCCTTAAAGTATTTTAACAGCCTTCAGGCTATGGTGATTTATTTTTATTCATTTTCCCTGACTCTTATGACCTGACACCCTACCTCATTTTCTAATCATACTTTTACTGGAAAATATCTTTTATGTCACTTTTGTGATTAAGGTGATCATTAATAATGTATTGCAGCCTATCTCTTTGTGCCAATCATTTTTCTTTTCCTTGCCTTTTGGGTTTCCCCTCTACCTTGACTAAGACACTGCTATTTCATAAATTTGAGCCAATATAGCATCACTTGGAGAATATTGGTGTCAAAAAGATGGATTTATGTCACAGAGATCAGTTTGGGATCATTGAAAGGGCTGAGAAATTTTACAAATATATCCCAGATTATTCTCTTCCTTTTATTCAAATGGGGTCTAATTCTGCTGTCTCAAGTATCCATCCAAGAAAAATAAAAAGAAAACAAGCATTTACCAAGTATCTACTGTGTGTCAAGCACTGTGCTAAATGCTTTACAATCATGACCTCACTTAATCCTCATAATATATGTGGGAAGTAGGTAAGAGCATCATCCCCCTTTTACAAATTGGGAAACTGAAGCAGGCAGTGGTTAAGTGCCTTGCCCATGATCACACAGTTTCTGAGACTTGATTTGAACTCTGATCTCATTGATTCCAGGCCCACCATTCTATCTCCTACATTATCTACAATATACTTAGCTGCCTCCCAATACAAATATCCAAGATATGTATTGATGGATTAACTCAATGGGTTGCCTGTTCAACCATAGTATCATAGTCTGGGTAAAGTACATTATTCACCCATTTAGTTTTTCCTGTTGTCAATAAGCCATGTTGGAACATAGAACTCCTGATATCTTTAGTTAACTCTAAAACTCTGGGCCCTCATCACAACTGCATAATGAACATTCCAAATGAAATGTCCTGTAGACTTCTCAAACTTAGCATGTCCAGAAAAAAATTCATTAACTTTTCTGACAAAGCCTTTTGAGAGCTGATCCTGTGGTCTCTCAAAGTTGAGGGTCCTTCTGTCTAGGTGGAGCAGTCAGGCAAATAACAAAGAGGTGAGAGACAACTGATTGCTCAGATCTGTGGTTAGGCATCAGACAGTTGTTCTGCCTTGGCACAGAGTTTGTGTTTATTATATAGCTTCAATAAGTACATGCTTTTCTGGCATGCAATCATTTTTCAACATACATGATCTACAGATAATTGGATGTGTCACACATTAACAAATCACTTAATCAACATTCTGTGATCATTTACCATGTTGCTACAACAGAAATATTCGTGATGGAGATGAATGATATAGATAGGGTAATCTGGAGGTTAGTTCCCCGTGACCTGTGGGATGACCAGCTAGGAGAATCATTGTTACTTTTGATCAGCTTTCACAATCAATCACAATTACTTAGGATATGGGTAGCAAAACATTTTGTAGCTAGGTACAGGGTTAAAAGGTTTTTTAAGACAGACCAAAATCAGGAATTTCCTTAATTTCCAAGTTACATTTTTCTTGTGTTACAGCAAAGTACCTTAATAATGTTGCCGGGTTATCGTAAACATAATAAACCAGTGAAGTGTGTTGAAGCTTGTGCTTGATTGTGGTGCTTATGTGTTTGACTAGCAGCAGGTGTGGGGCATCTAAGTATACTTCTTCTTAGAGAGAAAAGGGAGGGGTAATGGGTAGTGATCTTTAGGTTTTAATTTTGTGAATGTAATCTTTTTATGGTAATAATCTAGGGGGATTAAAGTGGGACATATGTGTGTTAACCCTGTAAGTATTTGCTCTTATATTATTTCTCCTGTATTGGGGAGATAACAATAATCATAATTCCATTAGTAAGAAAAGTTAGTGGGAGAAGTCACACAGAGGGGGCTGAGTGGGTGCCTCATCTTTTCTGAAGGCAGCCTTCATTTCCCAAATTGTGACTTTGTCAGACAGCAGGGGCATGACAGCTCTCCATGAAAGACCATGCATCTTCTGTATTTCCATATTTCCATCAAAATCACTACTATGCTTCTAGTCATCTAGATTCACCACTTTAATGCCATCCTTGACTCTTCATTCTTCTCTACCCTCCATACCAACCAGTTGCTAAAAATTTCTACCTTCACATCATCTCTTACTTAAGTCCATTCTCTCTACTCACACGGCTGCTCTAGTTCAGGACTCCTTTACCTCTTGCAGAGAGTAATTCAAAAGTTTTCTAATTTGGTCTCCCTGTTTCATTTCTCCTCATTCTGATCCTCCAAATTAATGCCAAGGGGATTTTCCTAAAGTTCAGGTCTAACCATGTCACTCTTCACCCCTATTCAGTTAAGTCCAGTGGTTCCCATTATCTCTAGTATCAAATAAAAATTCCTCTGTTTGGCATCTCTTCATGATGTGGTTCCTCCCTTTGTTGCCTTATTACACATTATTCTTACCAGAACACTCTGAAATTCACCCAAACTGTTCTTCTTGTTGTTACTAACACATGACTCTCCAACTCTCATATCCTTTACTTTGGCTATATTTTTTTAACCCTTACCTTCAATCTTAGAATCAATACTGTGTGTTGGTTCCAAGGCAGAAGAGTGGTAAGGGCTAGGCAAAGAGTGTAAAGTAACTTGAACAGGGCCACACAGTTAGGAAGTGTTTGAGGCCATATTTGAACCCAAGATATCAAGTCTCAAGGCCTGGCTCTCAATACATTGAGCCATTCAGCTGCCCTCTGGCTATATACCCTTTGATTGGAATGCACTCCTTCCTCACTTCTGCCTTTAAGACCACTCCCCTGTCATCTTCTTCAGGAGGTATTTCTGCCTTATCTCCCTCCCCCAACTGCTGGGATCTTCTCTTCCAAGGCTACCTTCAAAGCAGGTTGAAATAGGGATCATTATACTTTTATCTGTTGCATATTGATGTTATATATGCCTGTAGGTGTCTACTGTCTCTCATCCATTAGATGTAAGATCCCTGAGGGGAGGAACAGTTTTTGTTTTTGTGTAGCTAATACCTAGCATGGATTCTGGCACATAGTAGGCCCCTAATAAATGGGTGTTGATTGACTGGACATAAAGTACTTTCAAAATTGGATTTTGCAAAACCAAGAAAGAATTTGGCTCTAGAGAAATAAGCATTTAATGGGAAACTTGAAACTCATGGAATCCTAAATCAATAGCAAATATACTACCAGGCACATATCCAATAAAGGAAATTATCAAAACAATAAGAAACATACAAATCTAGCATAAGTTTAACTACAAAGAACATGGGCTATTAGCTTACTAATGAACTTACAAATCTATGATAAATGATTCTAATATCATGAAAATGGAATCCTTAACAATATCCTAAAAACTATAAAACACATGGCTATTTCTGAAAATAGGATGGTAACATATTATTACCCTTAGGCACAGTCGCACATACCTGGACATGAGCCCATCTAGAGTTTCCATTTCCTGAGAGAGAGAGAGAGAGAGAGAGAGAGAGAGAGAGAGAGAGAGAGAGAGAGAGAGAGACAGAGACAGAGAGAGACAGAGAGAGAGAGTGAGAGAGACAGAGACAGAGACAGAGACAGAGACAGAGAGACAGACAGAGACAGAGACAGAGACAGAGACAGAGACAGAGATGACAGCCCAAACAAACATCTGGAAGATTTCATCATCTATGGAGAATCAATTTTCTCTCTCTTTTTTGTGTGGAAAATTCTCCATGACAATAATGAATAGCTTTAGTAAGCATACCTCTCTATTTTCTGTCTTAGTTGATAATCAGGTGTGTTCAGGGAAGACTAGCCCAACTCACCTGTGGCTCCAAGAAGCTGTATTATGCACAAAGGACATTTCTGAGAAAACATCACTGAAGAAAGGCAGATTGAGGGTAACCAAAAGGCCTCAAATTTTGTCAGTGAGTTGTGTATGTCTAGCCCAGGCATGTGAACACTTCCTCTGATGGAATGGGCAGACAAAAACAATTTGTTAGCTTGGTTACACATTGAAGGAGCCAAAGTCATCCACTGCATCCCCAAGACATCACCAGGCATCTTGACTGTTGACCTGCCACTGGACTTCAATGGTTCTGGAAGAGAGTGAGACTGATGACTTTATGCAATTCTACTTCTAAATTCATATTATGCATGAGTCAAAGGACATCACTAGTGATATCATTATTGATCCTCCTCCAATAGGGATGTCACATAGCAGAAACAGCATAATCAGTTAGCCATTGAACAAAACGGATCTTATAATTATCAAAGACTCTTATACAATCCTTACATATGCATTTGGAGACAGTTCATTGGACAGAAAAGAGCTTTTCAGGATTTTGTTTCTGCTCAGCTGAGTTAAATACATTGTTCTGTTTTTATAAATAAACAAATAGTAAGCACAGTACGATATTGTATTTTTTATCCCTTTCAAACAATTGTATGCCTTCACTTGAGATCTGTTGTAGAAAATAGATTGCAAAAGTTCAAATATTCCTTCTCATATTTTCACCAAGGACACCTCTGATACATCTGTTGACTCTGCTCATAGAATTTTACAGAGATGGGAAAAGAGTTCCCATCAATAGTTCCTCAGGTCCCCTTTGTCACCTCTTCCAATTTTACTCTCATTGTTTAATACCTTCCCCTTTCAAGATATTTTGAGAATTTTTCTCTCAGTTCCCTCAAAAAAATGAATGCTGCTTAAGGTCAGATGAACTCTTTGGACTAATCTATTTCCCAGAAGGAGGATGGTCTGGACTAACTGTTTGTAGCTTGTCATTCAGCCTTGCTTTATTTCCACTGGGGAAGCAATATGAAGGCAAAATACATTCCCTCATTGAAAATCCTGGAACTTATCACACACTTCCAATGAAAAAGTGAGGACCAGACTTAAATCCTGGAATGTTCTCATCCTTTTTCCAATTGCTGAAATTCTACCCATTTCTTAAGGACTTAAGCTCAACTGCTACCCCTGATAAAATCAGACTTTCCCCAGTTACAAGGGGGATCCTCTTCTCTCCAGTGTCACAAAGAATGTGAATTGCACCTTTCTTATGCACTCATTATATATCATTCTGTATTGTAATTAATTGTATTTACTTTAACCTTTACTAGATTGTGAGTTCCATGCAGGATGGGACCTCTTTTGTTTCTCTTTGTACTGTCTTTAAAGGCTCATTAGTATCTGGTGTGTGAGTAGATACTTAATAACTCTTAGGAGCAGGTTTGGGGATCATGGGATAATCGATGCAGAATAGAAATGGAATTTAGAGATTACTCAATCCACCCCCCTCACTTTACATATGAGGAAACTGAGGCCCAGAGAGTTTGGGTGGCTTGTAAGATTCAAATTCAGGTCTTCCTGATTGCAAGTCTAGGACTCTATCCAGATTGTCTCAAATTATTGAAAGCTTTAAGGAATAACAGGTTTCCTGACACATCAGAAATGCATATAGAGAGTGTAAACAGGAATAGAAAGGAGGATACTGTCCTCTATCTTAACTTATATTAATCCTTAAGTAAGGATGACTCTTAAGCTAGGCTCAGAGCCATCAATATGATTTAGGAACTCACACTTAAAAATTTAAGGGGTATATGTAGAAAAGGGTGGGGAATAGGAAGACCTAGGTTCTAATCCCATCACTAAAACTGATTAGCTTTGTGACCAAGTAAGTTTCCTCATCTGTAAAATGGGAATAGAAAAGGCATCTGTCAAAAAGAGTTGTGTTGACTTGTCAGAAGCCTATGAAATGAAAGTAAATAGGAATGTGAATGAGGATATTGTCAGCTTACCTCCTAAAACCCATAAGTAAGTAAGTTCGGTGTCTTAAGTAAGCCATAAATAAAGGTGTTTGTGGAGATTCAGAGCTGCCAAGATGAACAAAGGACAAACTAAAAATCTCTAGGTGTCTCAGGTAGGGGAATGGTGAGAGCACAAATAGAAGGTATAATTTCTAAAAATTGTAGAATCACAGAATCTCATTTGGAAAGGACCTCAAAATGCATACAGTCTAAATCTTAGAATAGAGTAAAGAACACTGAACTTAGAGTTAGGAATTCAAATCCCATCCCTGACACCTGCTAGTGATACGTCCATGGACTATGGCTTTGTGGCCATGAATAAGACATCTCACCTCAATGAGTAAGTTTCTTCATTTGTAAAATGAAAACACTCATGGCATTTGCCTCACAGAGTTGTTGTAAGAGTCCAGTGAGATAACTTATGAGAAGCACTTTGCAAATCTTGAAACTCCTGGCTTTACTCCAAGGACAGAAACTTAGCACCCCTAGGGAAATCCATTTTACTTTGGAATGACTCTAGTTGTTGGGGGGTGGGGGATGGAGTGTTCAGGGAGAATTAGCACCTCTGGTGTTGGGGCTTACTGAGTCCTTTTCAGGGCTGCTCATCCATGTTTGGTGTCTACCTTTCCCAACTCTCACCTGTGGCTCCAAGAAGCTATAGCATGGACAGTGACCACCCCCCTGGTAAAATCAGGATAAGAGGTAAGAGAAATGGAATAAACAGAGAGATTAAACCAGGTTGAGGGTTCTCATTTGTGAGTTAGGGCTCTTGTCTACCTCAAGCATGTGAATACTTTCTCCAGCAGAATGAATGAATGAAAACAATTTGTTCCAATGGCTATGAAGTTGAGTGAAGCAGGTACCTTGAAGTACTTAGGGATTAGCCAGACATCCAAGATATCAAGGTTATACACTGAACCTTGGGCCATCACCCATCTTAACTTCTTTCCTGTCACTGCACTTCAATCACTCTGGAAGAAAGAGTGAGGCTGACAACTTTTTGCAACTATGCTTCATCTAGATCCACCTCATTCATAAGTCAAGATGTGACCCCTCTAATGTCATTAGCAAATGAAGGATTAACAACAACAACAAATGGTTAAGAAGTTTTTTTGTCACATTAATCCTAGATCCATCTCCCTACAACTCCCACCCATTGCTTCTAATCATAGCCTCTGAAGTCAAGCAGAAAAATTCCAAAGCCTCTTTCATAAGATATTCATTCAATACTTGAGGGTAGGACTTCTGCTTCTGGCAGTAAAGATGGTAGAGTAAGGAATATTCCAAGTTCTCACAAACCCACCTCCAAACAACCACAAAAGAAAGAAAAGCCTCAAAACAAAATTTGGAGAGATAGAATCAACACAAGACAAAGTAAAGCAGAGTTGCAGCCAAAGAAAATATAGAGGGGCATCAGGAAGGATCTAGCTCACTAGAATAAGAGGTAAGAGCAATGGAATCAGAAGCATGAAGAGCAGCCCAGTATAAACATACCCATGGAACCCTTAACAGAAGGAACAATCCAAGAGCTTATAACACCAAGGGTAGCTGTCATATATGGAGTGTAATCCAGCTAAATATATTGCATGCAATACCCAAGGGAAACCAGGGACAGTACTTCCTCCACTCCAGAAGTGGATTTGAGCCTTAATATATAGGCAAGATCATGAAAAAACTCCCTAAAATGAATAAAAGACAAAAAAAGGCCTGACTCTGGAAAGCTATTTCAGCAAAAAGGGAGACCTAAATGCAAGATCAGAAAAGGACCCTTAAAGGCAAATGCAAAAAGATATTAGGCCCAAGATGAAATCTTGGAATATCTTCAAAAGAAGTCCAAAAAAAAAACCATAATAAGAGATTTAGAAGGAATTTTTCAAAAGAAAATTGTATAAGACGCCAAGAATTTAAAGCAAAACTTAAAATATATTCCTAAAAAAAGAAATCTAAAACTTAAAACAGGAAAAAAAACTCTAAAAGAGGAAGTTCAAAGTCTCAAATAAGAAAATAGATTCCTAAAATTTAGAAAAAAGACAAAGGGAAGCTAATTACCCCCCACAAGACAGTAGGAAACAATAAAACACAAAAGAATGGGGGAGAGTAAACAGAAGAAAATATGAAACATCTCACTGGAAAAACAACTGAGTCAAAAAAAGATCTAAGAAAAACATTCTATATTCTCGTATTGTCATTACAGATTCTTGACAGAATAAAGGTTTCACACAAGATAGATGGTTTCATCACAGATGGCTTAATTTTCTCATTACTCTGTGAGGAGCTTGAGCTTACAAACAATCAAGGAAATTTACTTCTTACTTTTAATAAAAAGGAATAACCAATCAGAAATTCTTAAAGACAATTCAACAATCATAACATTGAGGTTGAGAGGTACTTAGAACACAATTCAGATTTAATATTAGACTGATCCTTTTTCAGGGTTTACTAGGGAGTTTCTCAAGGGGAAGAATCAAGTCACTGAGGCATGATGAAGCTTGGCATACCTGCACATTTTGTATGGGCCTTTATGATTGATTTGTATGCTGGCTTCATGAGAATAAGTTTCTGTGAGTGAGAACACTCTTGGCTTGACTTGTAGATATGGTTTTACTGGAAATTATGTACCTAAATAAAAGTTATCCCATGGTAGTCTTTTGGGATTGGGTTTGAGGGTCTGATCATTTGGTGATGTTTTGGGGAAATAGAGTAAAGGTATTTTGCTCATGTATTATTCCTTATGAGGTTAGGGGGGAATAGTAGTCATGCCAATTCCATAGGTAAGGGATGTTAATGAGAGAAATCATACAAAGGGGATGAGTGGGCAATCACATCTTGCCAAGGGGCCACTCTGTGACCTCTTTAGTTGCTATGAGTGACCTTGTCAAGACATTGTGGCCTGATGGCTCCCAGCATAAATTCAGGAATAGAGTACTTCTATCCAGAGACAGGGAGAGAGCACTCATTCCAGTCCCAGGGCCAGTAAAGAGTGTGAACATTAGAAAGCAAGTTGTCCCTCCCCCCACTAACTGTCATCACTGTCCATCAAACTTCACTCTAACATTTCAACTGTTGTCTCCTCCACCTCAGTGACAGAAAATCCAGAGCTTGATTCAGTTTTCCTTTCCACAATCATCCCCTTTTTTTTGTGGAGACCTTCCCAAGGTCACTTATATTTATTATATTTACCAAGCTACTAAATCTACTTTCTAACTACTCCCCCAAAATAATAAACTTCCCTCAATTACTCTATCACTATTCTATGCTAACTTTATCTACTCTAAGGAATTCTTTGCAGGAAAGTTTTGTGTGAGGATAGTTTGGGGTTTTACAATAAATTCAGTACAATAACTGTTTGAACAAAACCATTACAAAGAAATGTGAATCTTAATGCTAATACTACTTACTCTTGCTAAGTTAAACTAATACAAACATTTTTCCTGTTTTATTTATCTATAATTACTTGAAAACTATTTTATCTGTATATTTCCATTAAACACAATTTCAACATTAGCAGCTTTACAATAAACAATTAAATGTTTACTATCTGCATATGCATCTTAAATGTATTCCTAATTATAACTGTCTATGCTATGCTTAACTTAAGTTACTCCTAATCTATTCCCTACTTATTATAACTATTCTCTAAATCCCTAGTCTAATTTATAACCTAATCTTATGTATAACATTTATACATGCTATGTTAATTATTTACAGACCCTATCACTATGTTACTAAACGTATATACATTATAGTATATACATTATTTACAGAGATAATTTACATATAACACAATAATATGCATTATTCCCTAATCCTTATGTCAGTCAAATAGAAATATCTATTGCTCTTTCTATTTGCCCAAGACTTTTTGGAACTAACTATGCACATATTTACATTTTGTATACATGCAATTTCAGACACTTGTTTATTTACATGAGGTCTCCTAATATATGTCAGTTTGTGATTTTGTTTTTTGTATCTAATAGTGTTGTGTTGAATGGATACTTATCAAGTTATGTCAGATTTCCACTTCTTATGTTGACTAATGGCTCCCTTCTTTCTTCTAAGTTATGTAGTGTTGCATGTTATTTCCCTAATATGTGAAATTAATTTTGTTTTTTGCTTTCACCACACTTAGTCTTACATATAAGTCCCATTTTCTGTCTGTCCTCTTCTTATATAAACAAATTTACAAAGTTCAAAGTCCTAGCTGTTCAGTTCAGATTTTTCTCTTTGTTTCTTCTCTCTAGCAGCTTTTCCTCTGGGATGCTTTAAAATCTTTTCCTCTGGGCTGTAAGTTGTCTTCTCGTTGCTGTGGCATACTTGATTGCTGGGATCTCATTGTCTCTAACATTATGTGACATTATTCTTTCTTTGTAGTGTACTTTTTGAGGTTAATCAGTTTTTGTTTTCATTTCTCAGCACTATCTTTTGTATAGCTCTCTTCTTCTATGTCTGTTAAAGTGGTGTTAGATTTTTCTGGTTTTATGTGGGAACAGTGGGAACCATGAGTCTTTTCCTGCAATTTTTATAACTGTTGGGGTAGTAAACAATACTTCATGTGATCCAGTCCATTTTATGTCTTTAGCCAATTTTCTATTGAAAATTTTTATGTATACTTTGTCTCCTGGCTTGATGTTGTGCAAATTATAATCCAGGGGTACTGTTTGTTATATCAAACCCATTTCATGCAACTCTGCTATTCTTGTTTGTAAAGCTTGTATATATTTTATTAATTGACAATCTCCTCTTTGTGTTGTGATTTGGCTGTCTTCAGGAGATGTTTTAAAACAGATTTAATGGTCCCTTTATTGATAAGAGCTGGGAAGATTTCATTACTCACTTTTTTCATAACCATTGGTTCTGTGTTCGCATTCTGTTGGCATACTTGAACCATAGGTGCTTGTATTTCTATTTTGCTCATATCCCAATTTTGTTCTTTATTTATAGACTTCTCTTGTTGTTTTGAATATTCATTTTGCAATCTATCATCAGTTTGCCATCAAATTGCATTAGCATGGAGACTTAAGGATGGTGTGATAATGTCTGTGTTTGCTTTTTCTTGTGCAGTTGCTATTGGTTGGAATTCTCTGACATAAGAATTTAAGGTTGAATTTTCTATTATGTCATAGGTAAGTTCTTCTGTAATATCATCCCTGTTTTCAATGTCATTGTCTCCAGGAGGTCTGCTAATTTGAATGTTCTGTGTTACTGCATTTTCCTCCCCCTTGGACAATTCTGTTGTTTGCTCATATGCTTCAATTAATTCAGTTGCAGTTTGTTTAGAATCTTTAAAAACCTTTTAATATATGTGTCTCATATGGTTCTGTTTTTGGTATTGCTATTTGTTCTATACTTTCTCTTTCTAAAGTATATTCTTTCCTTTCTGATAAGTTATTTTTGTCTTGTGCTGAGAAATATTGCAATTCACTGTTGCTTGAATCTAATCTTTTGTGTTCTTTGCTTTTTAAGTTATAATGTCTTAATAAGGTGAAGATTTGTGTGTTACAAACTGTTGCCAAATCTGTTCCTTCCCCTTTCTTTGTATCTTGTTCCACTGTTCAAAAACTTTTCTCTCTAATCTCTGTTACATCATTATCTAATTGAATGTCTTCTATCAGCTTTTTTAGTTTTGTTTTGCACTTTTGGACCCCCTAATTTTATTTGCATGCAGTCTTTTCTCCTTTGATTTTCCGCATTTCTCTTTCCCCTTTTCCCTTTTGATGTTACCCCATTCACCTGGATTCATAATTTACATTGTTTAGCAGCACCTGAGACTACTTGCGAATAACATGGTTTCACCCCTTGTTGGATGAATTTCTCCATGGTTTCTAAATTTGGTGCTTGCAATGAATTCTTGCAATTACAATCACAACATTTTGTATTTGTTTGTGTATTGTTGCTGCTATACTTTATGTTGCCTTTTGTATTTTAATTTAAAATCTAAGAATTTTTTTTTATTTTTGAATTTTTTTTGTTTGAGATTGTATTTTTATAAAAATCCAAGAATTTTGAATTTTGTTTAAGATTTTACTGTTATAAAAATTCAAAGATTTTGATTTTGTTCGAGAAAAGATCTTCAAGAAAGAAGCTTGAAACTTTTATATCCAGAGAATGAACTGTTGCAGAAAGATGCCGAAAACCTACACTTCATCAAGAAGATCAAGAATGAACTTTGGATATGATTTGATTGGACTGAACTTTTGAGTGAACACTTATTGTAATTGTACACATTTATGCCAAAAGGGACTGCCCCTAATTTGGCTTTTTGTCAATGCGCCTAGCAAAACATTGGTTTTGCTTTCTTTTCTTTTCTATTTCCTCTCTCACTATTCTAATTTCTCTTAGAAAATTGAATATTGTGTATATCTATAGTTAGAAGTGCATTTAGAACTACAAAATGATTATGTTAAACGATCAATGGGGAGACTAGTCTCCCAATGATCATCAGGGGGGATTGTAAACCTTAAAATTTCTTAGACTTATGAATGTTGGAAATTTCCCCATTTCCAAGATTAGGTAGGGAGGGTCCTTCTCCTCCCTACCTGAGATTACTTTAGGACAGAAACCTTTTGCTGAACAATGGAAAGGGCTTGGACCTATGCTTAAGCATAGAACAGGAAGTTCTTTGAATCATGATTGATTTTAGAATTGATACAATAGAGATACTTGGAATGACAGAACCAGGCCTTGGAAATTACAATATACACCCTACTCAGTCCTAACAGGATTTAGGAAGGGCTGCAGCATAGATCAAAATTTAATTATTCCAATCTCCACCCTACTCAGGGTAACAGGATTTAGGAAGGGCTGTAGCAAAGGATCAAGATTTAATTATTTGAGAATATGACCTTCAACAGACATGTGCAATGCCACAGACCTCTGGGCGGTCCTGGGTTAAGCTAGAGCCACCATTGGCACAGGGAAGACATGGACAGTAATTGGTAGATGTGAGAACTGAGGGGAGGGAACTTGGATGGTTTCCTTAAAAATAGAGGGGTCTGAGGACTGAGGTGTGGTTGGTTGGAGAGGTTTTGCTCTGAGAGGTGGTGCTCTGAGAAGCTGGCTCTGAAGGAAGCTGGAGGTGGAGGACCCTGAGACTGTTTCTCCATTTTGGTCACGTGAGTGATAGGGACTGATCTCTTTTCTTTGCCTCAGCTATCTAAGGGCTTGGGCCTTTTGGCCCAGCCTAAACAGAAGGGGTATTTAAGCCCCATTCCCTTCTCTCCCCTTTCTCTCTCCCTCTCTCTCTCTATCTCTAATACCTTTCTTCCTCCTGTTTGTAATTAAACTCCATAAAAGATTGACTGCTGACTTGAGTTTTCATTTAGGAATTACATAGCTGAATTCCTTGGCGACCTTAAATTAATATATATCAGTCTTTTAAAGTGATTTCCTTGTCACACTTTCCAGGACCTCTTTTTGTTGTTAGCTTGGACTAATTTTACCTTTAAATAGCAGTCACGAACTATGTCCCAATTTCCCGCACATGAAACATTTGGGTTCATTTCACCTTTGATTGTTTTGTTTGTAATTTCTTTTTTTTTTAAGTTTCTCACATTAGAAATTGTTTATTTACTAAGTTACAATAATCAAGAATAGAAACACAAACATCTTCCACTGAAGTTTGAATCTGTTATCGTATTGAATTGACAAAGGCTATTATTAATAAAAAGCAGGTTCTGCTATATTCTACAAGTTGGTTTAGGGTGATCAACCTGGCCTGGTGATAATAGCTAGTCTTAAGACCTTCAGCCTAGTTTAGAGAAGTCTGGAGTGGGCCAGCCACAAAGTCATGTATTTTAAGACAAAGCAATTCTTTAAAAACTACATTCTTCAAGTTACAAACTCCATCTATGGAGGAAATAACCACATACAAAATCAAATGTAGAGTGGCTAGATTTTTGTATTTCCTCAATTTCTTTTTGTTTAATTGTGCTATTTTCCTCCTTAAGCTTGGTTTTAAGCTCTTTTATTATTTCATCCTTTTCATTTAGGATTTCTTTATGACCTGTGAATATGTAAGTTTCAGTTTTTCTTAAATCTTCCAGACTTAGTGTTTCCCAGTCTGGAAAGTGAAGTTTGAAATATAATCTAATAGGTGCATTACTGCCTTTCACAAATTGTCTCCTAATGCATCAAGGATTTTGTTCATTTAAATTTTCAAAACCAATCATATTCTCTGCTACTTCAATCATCCTATCAAGGAACTTTGATGGATGTTCTCCACTCTCTGGCATCAATTTCCCAAATTGTCCCCAAGTATCTGCTTGTTTTGAAAAACTTTTCATTGCCTCTAATAGATTTTCTCTGACCTTTTTAGATAACATAGATTTGTATTATTAGATAATTCTAAGTCTGTTCCTTCCTCTGGCCATGATGTTAAATTTGGAATATATCTAGTTTCAACAATGAATTGTTGCTTTTCCTTTTTTGAAAATAATTCTGCAAGGAGAATTTCAGTGTCCTGGAAATTTGGATCATAAAATCAAATTGCTCTTTTAAATTCTTTCAAGAAGTGCACAGACTCTGAAAACCAGAAAGCCATTCTTCTTTTTTTTTTCAGACTTTCAAGGTTTGCTGCTGTAAATGGCTTATGTGTTTTAATATGAATTATGACGCTATCTGATTGTAAGCTTGTTTGATCTCTTAATGGCAATATTGGTATTCCCCCTTCAGCCCCATATGTCTTTTCTTGCTCAGTTACATTGTTATTTTTAGGTGTACCTTGTTGTGTGTTAATATCTTTGCAACTTTGTTTCTCCTCAGTTAGTTATGTAACCATTTGCTTTAACTGTGTCATCTCCTCTCTCATTGCTAAAATAATCACTTCAAATTCATTGTCTTTTGCTTTTTTCCCATAAATTAGATACACACCTTTTTTCAGGGCATAGTATAATTGGATTAAGGAGAATAATGTTCCAGTATTTGTGGGAATGAATGAAATCACACAATCTTCACTAATCTTCAGCCATTGAAAGCTTTCATAGATGTTAAGCAAAAAATAAATATAATCTGGAATCATGACAAAAATAATTTGTAAACCATATAAAAGAAATGTCCTATCAAGGCTAGATAACCCAATGGTAAGGAGTAATTTCTTTGCCATCATGTATCTTGATAAGCCTTTTGCCAAGGAAAAATGTTTTTAAGTCTAGCCCTTTACGAATTCCTTCCTCCTTTCAGAGCTTATTGGCTGTGTTGTTGCTAGGCAGATTATTTGCACTCAACACTGCTCTCAAAATGGCTACTTTCCACAGTCTCACAGGTTTTTAAAATGTATGTAAGCCTGATTTCTCTGAAACTTCCCTGATACCTCCAACTGCCTTCTTCTTCCCAAATTCTTGGTAAAATAGACTGGAAAACCTAGCTGGCTCTGCCAAAATTGTAATAGTAAACGAATTATAGAGGATTGAAGAGTTACAGGGGATAAGGAAGGTTTTGTAACAGGGAATGGAGGAATTGAAGGGACAGAGGGAATATAGAGGCTGGTGTGGTAAAAGGAGAGAGATGCCCCCTGCTGAGAGTCTGTCTTTGAAAAATGGGGTTCCCAAGAAATGGGCCAACTATGATCACCTGAAGGAATGTCTTCTCTATTGATTGATGTTGAAGATACCCCAGGGCAGGTAAGCACAGACCCTCCTGAATGATAAGCCTCCTCCTGGACCAAGGTCACCTAGCAGGGGTTCAATAAGGACCGTTTATGGTTGAATGGCTGTCCTTAGGTTCTGCTCCCTCTATATCCCCTTGAAATAATAATCCTCTTATCTGACTACGGGTTATTTAATTCAAGACAAATTTAATAACAAGTTTGGATTGGGAAGGCATCAGGGTAGAGGGAAGAGGGGTTCCCTATACTTTTCCCCAGATTGGGTTTGAGTCTCTCTCAGCTTTTGAGCTGAGGCCAGGCCTCACAAGCTGATAGAAGGTTTCTTTTATTCCTGTCTATGCTCATCTATGCTAGTTTTTTTTTTAAATTCAAAGTCTTTAGCAGTAGACAGCAGGAGGAAGAAAACGTTCTCACCTTCAGAGCTGGTTGGGCCTGTTTCTTCGGACTGATGCCCCTATAGACCGGCCTTAAGTTCAAATTGCTCCCCTTAAATCCCTTTGTTCAATGGCATGATCACAGGAATCCAGCTAGAGCAAACAGTTTGGATTAAATCCAGGAATAAAGGTACTTCTATCCAGAGACAGGGAGAAAGTACTCCTTCCAGTCCTAGGGCCAGGAAAGAGTGTGAACACTTGAGAGCAATTGTCTCTGTCCAAGACACCCCTCACCCCACCAACTGTCATAACTATCCATCAGTCTTCACTCTAACATTCTAACTGCTGTCTCCTCCACCTCAGTGGCAGAAAATCCAGAGCTTGATTCAGTTTTCCTTTCCACACATAGAATACTACTATGATGAATAAGATGATCACCAAAACAAATAAACCAACCCCCCAAAAAACATGGAAAGAGCTATGAAGTGATACAAAGTGAAATGAGCAGAACTAGGAGAATTCTGTACACAGAAACAATAATATGATGATCAAATGAGAATTACAACTTTTATCACACAAGGCAAAGGTCTAGGACAACTCCAAGGGACTCATGCCTTAAAAAAAAAAAGAGCTACCCACTGCTATAGAACTGATGGAATCTGAATGCATATTGAAGCATACCATTTTAACTTTATTTCCTCCATGAATTTTTCTTTAGTATAAGCAATGTATCTTCTTTCACAACATGATGAACATACAAGTGTCTTTTGTATAATATCACATGTAAAAGCTATATCATATTACCTGCCATCTTAGGGAGAAGGGCTTTCAGTGAAGAAAACATGGATTGCAAAATGTCAAAATCAATTATTAAAAATTGTATTAATGTGTAATCTGGAAAAAAGTTTAATTAATTTTTGAAAAATACTTGAATATAGCTATCAAGTCCTCCCTCCCAGTTTTCTGTTCTCCAGGCTCTATATCCCCAGTTCCTTCAATTGCTTCTCAAGTAGCTTGTTCTTTAGTCACATCACATTCCTAATCAGCCTTTCCTGGATGAGCTCCAGTTTATCAAGTGCTGTTTCTAAAATGTGGCCCAAATAAATGAGCACAATATCCCAGATGTGATCTGACTAAGGCTGAATCTGGTGTTATTATCATCTGTCTCATCTAGCATGCCATATCTGTCTTAATGCGGCCTCAGCCTACCTTAGCTTTTTTTTGGCTTTCATGTCACACCTATGGCACGTATTGATCTTTCTGTCCACTAAAACCAACAAATCTCTTTAACACAAACTTCTGTCTGGTCACAACATCCCATCATGTCCATGTAAAGCCATTTCCTTGAACACAAATGGCAGAGTGGAAAGAATATCATATATAAAAATATAAAAATTGGCTTTGAACCTGAGTTTTATTGTTATAGGCTAAATGACCTTAGAAAAAGTATTCAGTTTCCTTGAGTTTCAGTATTTTCCTGTACAGAATTAACTAACATGTTGGACCAGAGATGATCTCTAAGGTCCCTCCCAATTCTGGATCCATAAGTCCATAGATTTTATATCTGTCGCTCTTATATTTAGGCTCATTTAATTTCACATATTACATCCAACATTGTTAGCTTTTCTTTTGTTCTTGTCTACTCCAAATTTGAAAGTTGTGCCATGAATGCCTTAATCCAAGTCCTGACAAAAATATTGGACAGAACAAATCCAGGGATAGATTCCTGAGGCACCCCCCTAGAGACTTTCCTCAAAGTTAAACGCAACTAAGTTAATTATTACTTTTCAGACTCTGAATTCATCTAACCAATCATCCATCAACCAGAGGCAACTAGATAACCCAGTGGAAAGAGTACTGGGCCTGGAGTAAAAAAAAAAAACTGAGGAGTTCAAATGTGTCAGGAAGACCTGAGTACAAATATGACCTCAGTCATGTTTTAGCTCTGTTATTGTGAGCAAGTCACTTAGTCTCTGCTTCTGTTTCCTCAACTATAAAATGCAGATAATGCCGGCACCCATCTCACAGGGTCATTGTGAAAATCAAATGAGATAATATTTGTAAAGCACTTAGCACAATTCCTAGTACATAGTAGGTACTATATAAATGCTTATTTCCTTTCCCTTTCTTTTTCTACCTCCACCTCTATAAACAATAAAAAAGTATTAATCAACTATTATGTGCCAGGCAATATGCTTAGTCTTGGAGATAGATATATAAATAGTAAAATAAAGCTGATTTTTAAAATAAGATTAGATAAGAATAAGATAAAACTGAAAAAAAATACTGATGATGGTTTCATCTGTCTACATTTTTCTTAAGGATGCCATCAGGGGGCAGCTGGGTAGCTCAGTGGATTGAGGGCCAGGCCTAGAGACAGGAGGTCCTGGGTTCAAATCTGAACTCAGACATTTCCTAGTTGTGTGATCCTGGGCAAATCACTTGACCCCCATTGCCTAGCCCTTACCACTCTTCTGCCTTGGAAACAATACACAGTATTGATTACAAGACAGAAAGTAAGGGTTTTTTTTTTAAAGGATGCCATCAAAAATTTAATAATAATATTTGATATTCTTATAGTGCTTCTATGTTTGTCATGCATTATATATATATATGAACTCATTTAAATCTCACAAGAACCCTGTAAGGTACATATTACAGGAAATATTATTCCTACTTTATAGATGAGGAAACTAGATTTCTAAGTGTCAAATGATTCCTCGCTCACACACACACTTGAGCTTACTGATAGACATAATTAAATTAGAGGCAAGATTGTAACCCATGTCTTTTGGATTTCATGTCTAGCACTCTATTCTCTACAAAAGTAGAAAGTGGCATGTCCTGTCAGTCACAGTCATACCAGTAAGCAGTTTTACTTAACTATTTCAAGATGTTGTGGAAGGGATGACTGGGTGTTTTTTGGGAAGTGCCTATTTGTGCTATAATAAAACATACCAATAAAATACCAATAAAAATTCTTTGGATATTTCTAGCTTTCTTGAACTGACTTCACTTATGAGATCTACAATTGTGAAATACTGCCTAGCCTTACTCTGAACTCTGAATTCCACTCTCTCAAAGTCTCAAGAGCATATCAACTTTCCTCTCCTCTAGTACTAACTCCAAGATGGAATATCACTGAACTTCAACAATTCACATCATTTTCACTTCAGCTGCCATTTCTCTCTAACTGCTCAGAAGCAAGTCCAAAATAGCAGTTCCATTTCTTGCACTCTCCACTTTCAAGGTATTATACAACGCTTCTACTTAAGGCAGACAGAACTCCTGCCTTTGTCTTGGTGATTGAAATACCCTCTCAGCATTATTTTATTTCCCTATGTCAGATTCATGATCTGCATGCTAACTCATTATCTATTTTCTCTTTGTGTCCAGGTGGTCTATAATATAATTCCATGAGAATATCATATCTTTCTCCTCCCACTGATTTGCACCTAAATATTCCTCATTGTGTTTCCCTATTCTAGATTCCGTAAAATAATTAATCTTCTTTAAAAAAAAAAAAACAACTTTGCTTTCTGTCTTAGAATCAATATTGTGTGTTGGATCTAAGGCAGACGAGTATTAAAGGATACGCAATGAGGGTGAAGTGACTTGCTCAGGGTCACACAACCTAGGAAGTATCTAAGGCCAGATGTGAACACAGGACCTCCTCTCTCTAAGCTTGGCTCTCAATCCATTGAGCCATCTAGCTGTCCCCCAATAACATATTTTGTTAAAGTACAATTCAATTATGTCATTCAACTTACTAAAAATTTCTCAAATAAGACATACCCTTCCAGAACATGAGGTCAAATTTATTCCCTTATATTTATATCTCTCGTTTGCCTAGGTTAAAACTGTACTTATATGGATGAGGCTATGCGTTTTGTTTTGTTTTGTTTTTTACTATTTACTCTCTTCTTATATGATGTCCTGGAAACTAATTATCCTTTGTGTCAATGGTCTTCTTTCTATGCTATGCCTATTACTTTCTGTAGTATCTATATTGTTTTTCTCCCTCCCCCTCTAATTTGGCCTGAAAATATCTTAATCAGATTATCAAGGGTCCAGGCAAATAATGTTTATCACCCCTCATAAAGAGTACTCCATTCCTGGTCAAAAATTCATAATTCCTCTATTTTAATCCATGGTCCAGTATTCCAAATACTTTCTTCAGATATTATCTCAAGTCTTTTAACTTTTGAATCCCTTCCTTTCCTGTTCCTCTAATGACTATTTAAAATAATCTTATTGGGGAGACACACTGACTCATATCTTCAGCCATTGCAAGTAGCAAAAACTGACTACAGCTTTTGGTACAATTTCGGAAGCAGCAACTATGTTTCTCCAAATATATTTCTAATACTCAAGTTTGCTGATGCCTGAAATCCTCCAATTAGATATTTATAATTTCATTCTTTCTGGAAATTTTATCCCACTATCAAAACCCAAATGCCCTCTCCCCAAGCTCCCTCAAAGTCCTCATTGTAATGAGAAGCTGACCCTGACTTTTCAAAGGCTATGCAATAGAGCATAAGTTCTGGAAGGTTCAGTCATGTTGGAAAGGCTTCAGCTATGGTTCCAGAAAGAAAAAAGAAAAAGAAAACTGTCAAGTTTTCAAAGGACCAGCCTTGTTAAGTCTAGAAAGGGTCTTCACCAATAAACTTGCCATTAGGTGATGAGATCTTTATGAATAGAGCAGATGACATTTTTACAATCACAAAGTGATTGAAAAAGTTCAAAGACAAGATTCCACCAAGCTTCCTGTTCCTTGATAATAACAAAAGCATTTGCTTTGGTAGAGAGAGTTCTCCCTTACATATTCTCTTCTAATAAAATGTCTCCCATGTATATATGTTAAAAATTATACAAGATTCTTAGAGAGATGGAATAACTGGGATAATTTTTTAATATACCACAAAGAATAAAGGGGAGAGATATGCTTACTAAGGGGCAATTAGTTGGTGCAGTAGATAGAGTGCCAGGCCTGAAATCAGGAAGACTCATCTATTTTAGCTTAAATCTGGCCTCAGACCCTTACTAGTTATATAATCCCTATAAGTCACGTAACCTTGCTTGCCTCAGTTTCCTCATCTGTAAATTGAGCAAGGAGAAGGAAGTGGCAAACCACTCTAGTATATTTGCCCAAAAAAAATCCCAAATGGGGTCATGAAGTCACATAAAACTGAAAATGACTGAATAACAACAACATGTAGAAGAAGTTGGGCTAAACTAGAAGATTAAAAAGAGAAAATGAAAACAGCCATTGCCCTGAGGGAAATTATATTCTAATGGGGGAGATGAAATAGATATAATATAGACATTTCGAAGATTCATAACCAGTAGAGAGATGATAATCTTGGTGAAGAAGACACTAGAAGCTGCTGAGGCCATGAAATCGTTCTCTATCTGAGAGCATTCCAGGTGCAGGGGATGCAATTAGAAAGGCTTGCAGATAGCAGCCATAGCATCATGTGATATGCATCAAGTATACCAGTATAGCAAAACTGAAGAATGATGGAGAAGAGTAAAAAGATGAATAGAGAGCTAAGAAGTGGCCATGTAATGGCTCTAAATGCAAGTAAGAGGAGCTAATATTTGATTGTGGAGATTGTGAGAAGACATTGTACTTTACTGAGCAGACCACTTGGGGAGGACTTACTGTAGACTTTAGAAAGAATTATATGGGATAGAAAAGCAAGAATGATTGCCATCTGCGTCTTTGAAATGATTACTCATATTGATAGACTCTTAGGAAAGGGAGTAACATTTTGAACATATGAGCTATTGGCTCATCACTGTGACTGTTTACCTGATCATTTCCTTAAATTGGGTTTTTATACAGAGAAGGGCCAGGAAGAATGAACATGAAATTACTGTGTGCCTAAGAAGAAAATTTTAAGGGGACCTGAATTTAAGAGACCTAAATGTATATATGTATTGACTAGGGCTAGGAAGTTAATGCTGAGAGTTCTCCTGTCTTTGGGCCTTTGGAGGACTTTATCTGTGATGTCAAATATATGATGTTGATTTAAAACTTAACACTTACCTTCTGAACATGCTGGTGAGATTTGGTGGAGTTGACTCACTCAAAATTATGCACTTTTTAAAAATTAATTTATGTCCTTGACAAATGCAAATGTTAATCACTAGCATTAATTCTAGGATTTATTAAAATGCATGATTTTTTGCTTAGCTCCAAATGTGCCTTTGTCTGCAAAGTTATGATACTAATTTTATTCATTGGACTGCATGTTTGACATGATCTTAATTATTTTAGCAGCCACAGTCCCTGCTCAGAGATACTCAGATTAAAATGCCATCAATATGGCCCACAAAATAGGTTAACCAAAGGGTCTTTTCCTACAGAACTCTTCTCCTTATTGGACCTGGCTGTCACTCTAGATTAGGAAGTAGAAGAGCAAGTAAAATGGTATACATGTCCTTTTGAAATTGAAACGAAGGTAAGAGTTTTCTGAGGAAGGAGTCTTCTTTGTTGGCTCCTCCCACTTTCCCTACCTTTGTTCCAAGTTCCACCTTTGGCTTCTGCCATGAAAGATCCTCACCCAAGGTCATTCCTATTAGCTATCCTTAATAACAACACCTAAACTGCACCTGCTGCTAAAAATAATACAGAAAGTAGGAAGCTAGGTGAATCAGTGAACTGAGGACCAGGCTTAGAGACGAGGTCCTGGGTTCAAATCTTGTTTCCAACACTTTCTAGATATGTGACCTTGGGCAAATCACTTAACCCCCATTGCCTGTCCTGTACCATTCTTCTGCTTTGGAACCAATACACAGTATTGATTCTCAGATGGAAGTGAAGGGCCTTTTTTAAAGAGTAATATAGAAAAAGACCCCAAAAGTTTGAATATAGAAGAAGCACTCCTTTGCTCTACCCAAAAGAGTAATGTTGTTATTCTCCTTTCATGGAGAATGCTTGTGAAGTCAGAAGGCTAGGCAGGCAGGAAGCTTACTATGAACTAAACTGATTGCAGGTAGAAATAGGAAAATAGAATTCAGTCTGATGTAAGAATCAATGTTTGAACAATAAGAGAGGTCCTAAAGTAGAATACTTTGTGGATAGTGAGTTTAATGTTGTATGATGTCTTTAAGCAAAAGCTAAATGTACTCTTCTTTGGGTGTTGTACTCATAATATTTATGATTCAGATTGAGGACATCTGGGTTGCTTTGTGACACCAAAGTTAGGGAATACAACAGTATAACTGTTGGATTAGGAAGGTAGATTTCTAGTGCCAATTCTTTTACTAACTTTCTGTATGATCATGGATAAGCCTCTCTGGCCTCTTACTTTCTTCATCTATAAAAGTAGCCTATTAGATTAGATAATCTATACAGTCCCTTTCATTTCAGAGATAATAATTTCTATAAATATTCCTAATAAGGACATAGCAATGAATCTTCTGGGGATCTGGTATTTCTGGAAGCTACTGTCTCTGTGAAGTTTTCCATCAATTGTGTCTGTGCGTGTGTGTGTGTGTGTGTGTGTGTGTGTGTGTGTGTGTGTGTGTGTTTGCATTATCCATATGGTGTATTTCTGGGGAAAGTATCTTGCAATGGGCTGTGCTGCAAATTTCATGAGATCTTTGGCACAAAAACCATTGAAGGACTGGGTTATAGTGATTGGGTAATAAATTAATTGACAGTTGTATTAGGAATATCTTCTCTTTTCTACTGTCCAGGAAACCTATCAGGTTCAATAGATATAACTATGTAGCTAAATTTTTTTTAAAAAAGGCAACTGGAGACTAGACTAGAGAAGACTAGAAAGTACAACTGGACAGGAAATAATATCCTGAGTCTCTGCACTTAGTCAGTTGATGAAGGCAGGCTCCATGTTTTTGGTTTAGCAACCCTATCCATCTCATAAAATGGTTCAGGTGTTTCTCACAAGCATATCTTGAGGGAAGGACCTAGAAAGGCACTATCACAGGATTGGGCTTGTAGAAACAAGTTCAAGGACCTCTTAATTATTCTACTTTTGAATTAAAGGTCCAGGGTCAGAGACAAGATGGAGGCTTAGTAGCAGCAAAAGCTGAAACTTCTCTGAGAATCCTTCCAAACCAATGTTTAAAAAAATACCTCAACAAGATGGCGGCTTAGAGAGAGCTAAAGTTCAGATCTCCAGAAACCCCTTCCTTACCGATCTCAAACTGTATGCTCCTAGGACACCAAAATTCAAAACAAACAACAGGATAGATCCAGGGAACCCTCCTCCTGGACCTGGATCAAAGGTACAGCCCCCCAAAAGCCAGAACCCAAGATCACTTGGATCTAAGGGATAGGCAGAAGGAAGGTCCCAGGACCCATTCCCCCCGCCCCCAACCCAGAGCACTGAGTCCGAGGTAGCAGCTGGAACCTAAGAGCGAACAAAAGGACCCCAGGGCCGGGTATTCTAAAGGCCGCACCCTGAAAATGACCTCAGCCAGTCGCGGGGGTACCCAGACAGCAGGGAAACAGAGAGAGACAGAGGGGAGCCTGTAGCCCCCTGGCTGGATCCTTCTGTCCAAGTCTCAGGGAAGGTCCCTACTTTAAGACACACTCAATCCAACCCAGGGGAAGTTAATCCTATCAGGAGCCCTCAGAGCTCCAGGAAGCCTTGGCCCCTCCCTCCTCAGAGTGCAGGGTCTTCTGAGATAACAGTAACCCTCAGGGCCAGCTATTCAGAAGGCCACATCCTGAAAACAACCTGAGCCAGTCACGGGGACACCCAGACAGCCGGGAAACAGAGAGAGACAGAGGGGAGCCTATAGCCCCCTGGCTGGATCCTTCTGTCCAAGTCTCAGGGAAGGTCCCTGCTTTAAGACACACTCAATCCAACCCAACTGAAGTTAATCCTGTCAGGAGCCCTCAGAGCTCCAGGAAGCCTTGGCCCCTCCCCCCTCAGAGTGCAGGCCTCTCTGGCCCACAAAGGCTCTGAGATACCTTGGGGACAGTGCAAAGCCAGGCTCAGAGCGTGGGAGTAAGGCAACGAAGAAGCATCAGGAGGGAACTGAGAGCAGTAACACCCACAAGCAGACAATTTGCCTAGGGCTAAAGCCTCTGAACACCAGAGAGAGAGATAAGAAAAGCTAGACCTCCCCACTCAGATAGAGATGGAAAACAGCACAGAAAAGCTTCAACACTCCAAGAAAAACACGAAGAAGGGGGAGACTTTGGACACATTTTATGGAGCAAAAATACAAAATACAGAGGAGATAGAAGAGGAAACACAATCAAATGCTCCAAAACCTTCCAAAGGAAATGGAAACTCTCCACAAACCCATGAAGAATTTGAATCAGAAATGATCAAAAAGATGGAAGCCTTCTGGGAGGAAAAGTGGGAAATAATGCAAAAGAAATTCACGCATCTACAAAACCAGTTTGACCAAACTGAAAAGGAAAACCAGGCTTTAAAAGTCAGAATCAGCCAACTGGAAGAAAACGAGCAAGAATTAATAAGGCAAAGCCAAAAGACCAAGAAATTAGAAGAGAACATAAAATATCTCACTGACAAGGTCATAGACTTGGAAAATAGAGGGAGAAGAGACAATTTAAGAATAATTGGACTACCAGAAAAGCCAGAAATAAACAGCAAACTCAACATCATAATATAAGAGAGAATCAAAGAAAATTGGCCAGAGATTCTAGAACAAGGGGGCAATACAGCCACTGAAAGAGCTCACAGAACCCCCTCTACACTAAATCCCCAAAAGATAACTCCCAGGAATGTAATTGCCAAATTCCAAAGCTTTCAAGCAAAAGAAAAAATCTTACAAGAAGCCAGAAAAAAGACAATTTAAATATAAAGGAATGCCAATCAGGGTCACACAAGACCTTGCAAGTTCCACTCTGAATGACCGTAAGGCATAGAACATGATTTTCAGAAAGGCAAGAGAGCTGGGCCTTCAACCAAGAATCAGCTACCCA
The DNA here is from genome assembly GCF_027887165.1 of Monodelphis domestica. Lineage (NCBI taxonomy): Eukaryota > Metazoa > Chordata > Mammalia > Didelphimorphia > Didelphidae > Monodelphis > Monodelphis domestica. The sequence continues at coordinate 240,978,625 of NC_077230.1, forward strand.
TCAAAATTGACTATATACTTCAAAGGGAAAGTATGGGCATTCAACAAAATAGAAGATTTCCAAGTTTTTGCAAAGAAAAGACCAGAGCTCTGTGGAAAGTTCAATATCAAAAAACAAAGAGCATGAAATACCTGAAAAGGTAAATATGAAGGAAAGGGAAAAGGAGAAAAATGTTATCTTTTTCTTTTATTCAAACTCTCTTCTATGAGGATTATATTTATATCAATCTATCTATATTAATATGTGGGGGAAATGTAATATGTAAATAGGGGGAAAAGAAAGACCAAATAGAATAATCTTTCTCACACAAAGATTCACACAGGAAGGGGAGGGGAAGAAAACTCCTAAAAGAAGGAGAGGAAGAGAGTTTTTACTTAAACCTTATTCTCAGGGAAATCAACTCTGAGACGGAAGAACTTCCAGATCCATTGGGATCTTGAATTCTATCTTACCCAACAAGGGTAGGGAGAAGGGAAAACCAAGGGGGGGAGGGAGGGAGGGAACATAAAAAAGGGAGGGAAGAAGAGGGAGGTGGGGGAGGGAACAAAAAGGGAGGGGCTAGAAAGGGAAATATATCAAGGGAGGGGACAAGAAGGACAGATTTAAAATAAATCACTGGATTAAAAAGTTAGAGCTGAAGAAGAACAGTTAGAATTAGGGAAGGATAGCAAAATGCCAGGGAGTCCACAAGTGACAATCATAACTTTGAAAGTGAATGGGATGAACTCACCCATAAAACGTAGACGAATAGAAGAATGGATTAGAATCCAAAACCCTACCATATGTTTTCTCCAAGAAACACACATGAGGCAGGTAGACACCCAAAAGGTCAGAATTAAAGGATGGAGTAAGACCTTCTGGGCCTGAACTGACAGAAAGAAGGCAGGAGTTGCAATCATGATATCTGATAAAGCCAAAGCAAAAATAGACCTGATTAAAAGGGATAGGGAAAGTAACTACATTCTCTTAAAAGGGACTTTAGATAATGAGGAAATATCACTAATCAACATATATGCACCAAATAACATAGCAACCAAATTTCTAATGGAGGAACTAGGAGAATTGAAGGAAGAAATAGACAGTAAAACCATATTAGTGGGAGACTTGAACCAACCATTATCAAATTTAGATAAATCAAATAAAAAAATAAATAAGAAAGAGGTAAAAGAAGTGAATGAAATCTTAGAAAAATTAGAATTAATAGACATATGGAGAAAAATAAATAGGGGCAAAAAGGAATACACCTTTTCAGCACCACATGGCACATTCACAAAGATTGACCATACACTAGGTCACAGAAACATGGCATACAAATGCAGAAAAGCAGAAATAATAAATGCAACCGTTTCAGATCATAAGGCAATAAAAATAACGATCAGTATGTGGAACACCAAATCAAAAACTAATAGGAAATTAAACAATATGATAATCCAAAATCATTTAGTTAGAGAAGAAATCATAGAAACAATTAATAATTTCATCGAGGAAAATGACAATGGCAAGATATCCTTTCAAACCTTTTGGGATGCAGCCAAAGCAGTAATCAGAGGTAAATTCATATCCCTGAGTGCATATATTAACAAACTAGGGAGAGCAGAGATCAATCAATTGGAAATGCAAATAAAAAACTCAAAAGCGATCAAATTAAAACCCCCCAGCAGAAAACCAAACTAGAAATCCTAAAAATTAAGGGAGAAATTAATAAAATCGAAAGTGATAGAACTATTGATTTAATAAATAAGACAAGAAGCTGGTACTTTGAAAAAACAAACAAAATAGACAAAGTACTGGTCAATCTAATTTAAAAAAGGAAAAAAGAAAAGCAAATTAACAGCATCAAAGATGAAAAGGGGGACAGCACCTCCGATGAAGAGGAAATTAAGGCAATCATTAAAAATTACTTTGCCCAATTATATGGCAATAAATACACCAATATAGGTGATATGGATGAATATATACAAAAATACATACTGCCTAGACTAACAGAAGAAGAAATAGAATTCTTAAATAATCCCATATCAGAAAATGAAATCCAACAGGCCATCAAAAACTCCCTAAGAAAAACCCCCAGGGCCCAACGAATTCACAAGTGAATTCCATTAAACATTCAGAGAAGAGTTAATCCCCAATACTATACAAACTATTTGACATAATAAGCAAAGAGGGAGTTCTACCAAACTCCTTTTATGACACAAACATAGTACTGATTCCAAAACCAGGCAGGTCAAAATCAGAGAAAGAAAATTATAGACCAATCTCCCTAATGAATATAGATGCAAAAATCTTAAATAGGATACTAGCAAAAAGACTCCAGCAAGTGATCAGAAGAATCATTCACCATGATCAAGTAGGATTCATACCAGGGATGCAGGGCTGATTCAACATTAGGAAAACCATCCACATAATTGACCACATCAACAAGCAAACCAACAAGAATCACATAATTATCTCAATAGATGCAGAAAAAGCCTTTGATAAAATACAACATCCATTCCTATTAAAAACACTGGAAAGCATAGGACTAGAAGGATCATTCCTAAAAATAATAAACAGTATATATCTAAAACCATCAGCTAATATCATCTGCAATGGGGATAAACTAGATGCATTCCCAATAAGATCAGGAGTGAAACAAGGATGCCCATTATCACCTCTACTATTTGACATTGTACTAGAAACACTAGCAATAGCAATTAGAGAAGAAAAAGAAATTGAAGGCATCAAAATAGGCAAGGAGGAGACCAAGTTATCGCTCTTTGCATAAGACATGATGGTCTACTTAAAGAATCCTAGAGATTCAACCAGAAAGCTAATTGAAATAATCAACAACTTTAGCAAAGTTGCAGGATACAAAATAAACCCACATAAGTCATCAGCTTTTCTATATAATTCCAACACAGCTCAGAAGCAAAAACTAGAAAGAGAAATCCCATTCAAAATCATCCTAGACAAAATAAAATACCTAGGAATCTATCTGCCGAGACAAACACAGGAACTATATGAACACAATTACAAAACACTTTCCACACAACTAAAACTAGACTTGAGCAATTGGAAAAACATTAACTGCTCATGGATAGGACGAGCCAATATAATAATAATGAACATCCTACCCAAACTCATCTATCTATTTAGTGCCATACCCATTGAACTCCCCAAAAATTTCTTTACTGATTTAGAAAAAACCATAACAAAGTTCATTTGGAATAACAAAGGATCAAGGATATCCAGGGAAGTAATGAAAAAAAAAAAACACAAATGATGGGGGCCTTGCAGTCCCAGACCTCAAACTATATTACAAAGCAGCAATCATCAAAACAATTTGGTGCTGGCTAAGAGACAGAAAGGAGGATCAATGGAATAGACTGGGGGCAAGCGACTGCAGCAAGACAGTATACGATAAACCCAAAGATCCCAGCTTTTGGGACAAAAATCCACTATTCGATAAAAACTGCTAGGAAAATTGGAAGACAGTGTGGGAGAGATTAGGAATTGATAAACACCTCACACCCTACACCAAGATAAATTCAAAATGGGTGAATGACTTAAACATAAAGAAGGAAACCATAAGTAAATTGGGTAAACACAGAATAGTTTACATGTCAGACCTTTGGGAGGGGAAAGACTTTAAAACCAAGGAAGACATAGAAAGAATCACAAAATGCAAAATAAATAATTTCGACTACATCAAATTAAAAAGCTTTTGTACAAACAAAACCAATGTAACTAAAATCAGAAGGGAAACAACAAACTGGAGGAAAAATCTTCATAGAAACCTCTGACAAAGGTTTAATCACTCATATTTATAATGAGCTAAATCAATTGTACAAAAAATCAAGCCATTCTCCAATTGATAAATGGGCAAGGGACATGGATAGGCAGTTTTCAGATAAAGAAATCAAAACTCTTAATAAGCAAATGAAAAAGTGCTCTACATCTCTTATAATCAGAGAGATGCAAATCAAAACAACTCTGAGGTATCACCTCACACCTATTAGATTGGCTAACATGACAGCTATGGAAAGTAATGAATGCTGGAGGGGATATGGCAAAGTAGGGACATTAATTCATTGCTGGTGGACTTGTGAAATGATCCAACCATTCTGGAGGGCAATTTGGAACTATGCCCAAAGGGCAATAAAAGAAAGTCTACCCTTTGATCCAGCCATAGCACTGCTGGGTTTGTACCCCAAAGAGATAATGGGGAAAAAGACTTGTACAAGAATATTCATAGCTGCACTCTTTGTGGTGTCCAAAAATTGGATAACGAGGGGATGCCCATCAATTGGGGAATGGCTGAACAAATTGTGGTATATGTTGGTGATGGAACACTATTGTGCTAAAAGGAATAATGAAGTGGAGGAATTCCATGGAGACTGGAACAACCTCCAGGAAGTGATGCAGAGCAAAAGGAACAGAACCAGGAGGACATTGTACACAGAGACTAATACACTGTGGTATAATCAAACATAATGGACTTCTCCATTAGTGGCGGTTTAATGTCCCTGAACAATCTGCAGGGATCTAGGAGAAAAGCACTATCCATAAGCAGAGGACAAAATGTGGGAGTAGAAACACCAAGGAAAAGCAACTGCCTGACTACAGCGGTTGAGGGGACATGACAGAGGAGAGACTCTAAACGAACACTCTAATGCAAATACTAACAACATGGCAATGGGTTCGAATCAAGAACACATGTGATACCCAGTGGAATCATGTGTCGGCTATGGGTGGTGGGGGGGAGGAAAAGAAAATGATCTTTGTCTTTAATGAATAATGCTTGGAAATGATCAAATAAAATATTATTTTAAAAAAATACCTCAAAATGACAATAGTCAAAAATTGACAGCATGATGGAGTCAGGGAGGTCTTTCACTGAATACAACTTGAAAGGTAGGCAGAGAAAGAGAGAGAGAATCAATTTTCAAGGGGGAACCCAAAGTAAAACTGCACACAGAAGAGTGTTGGCTGACTACCCCCACCTCCCCGCCTACTGTTCCACGTTCCAAGCCTGGGAAAAGACCAACTTAGGGATTTCAGGACTTTACATACACCAACAACAGAGCACTCCACACTCCAGACCCACTCCTTTAAGTCTCACCTGGCATCAGCCCACAGTGAAACCTGGATGTCCATAGTAATTGGCCCTTTCAGATATACTTGGTGAAGAACTAGCCCCAGAGCAAAATAGCTTAGAATGCTGAGTTCTACAAGCCAACCATAGAGAGTCAGAATCATTAGTTTTCAGAACTCTCAGTCCAAAAGCAAAAGAAAAAAAAAGGCTTGGAAAATGAGTAAACAGCAAAAGAAACACTTAACCCTAAAAAATCTCTTTGGAGACAAAGAGCAATGCATAGATTCAATAAGGGATGATGAAATTCAAGCAACCACATTCAAAACTTCAAAGTCTCAAACTCTAGAAGAAATTGAAAGGAAATTCAAAAATCAAATAGGACAGGTATAAGAAAAATGGGGGAAAGAAATAAAAGTAATGTAAAAAGAAAATAACAGTTTAAAAAGCAAAATTGGCCGACTGGAAAAAGAGGCACAAAATCCATTGAAGAAAAGAGTTTCTTGAAAAGTAGAATGGACCAAATGGAAAAGGAGAATCAAAAGTCATGAAAGAAATTCATTTATTAAAAATTAGAATTGGGCAAATAGAAGCTAATGGCTTCAAAAAACATCAAGAAACAATAATACTAAATCAAAAGAATGAAAAAATAGAAGAAAATATGAAATGCCTCATTTAAAAAACTGACCTGTAAAATATATCCAGGACATATTATTCAAGAATTATTGGACTACCTGAAAATCATGTTTTATAAAAGCCTAGATATCATATCACAAGAAATTATCCAAGAAAATTTCCAAGATATCCTTGAATAAGAGAGTAAAATAAAAATAAAAAGAATCCATATATCATTTTGTGCAATAAATTTCCAAATGACAACTCCCGAGAATGTTATAGCCAAGTTCAAGAGCTCCCAGGTCAAGAAGAAAATAATGTAAGCAGCCAAAAAGAAACAATTCAAATGTCATTGAGCCCCAGTTAGGATTACAGAGGAGATGACAACTTCCACATTGAAGGTCCAGAAGGCTTGGAATATGATATTCTGGAAGGTAAGGGAATTGGGTTTACAACCAAAAACCACCTACACAACAAACTGACTATATTTATTCAGGGGAAAGTATGTTCATTTAATAAAATAGGAGATTTCTAAGCACTCCTGAAGAAAATACCAGATTTTAACAGAAACTTTAATATGCAAATACAAAATTCAAGAAAAGCATAAAAAGGTAAATAAAAAAGAGGAAAAATATAAGGACTTCAATAAGGTCAAATTGTTTATATTCCTATATAGAAGGGTGATATCTATAACTCTTAAAATTTTTTTTATCATTATCATGGTAGTTATAAAAGTATACCTAGACAGAGGTTATGATATTATGATAGTAAGTTGTTTGGGATGATACATATATATATATATATATATATATGTATATAAACCTAGGAGTGAAAAAGAGGATTGTACTAAAAGAAAATGTGAAGGGAAAAGGAAAATGGGATAAATTACATCAAATAAAGAGGCTTGGGGCGGGGAAAACATATTACAGTGGGGGAAAGGATGAGTGGTGATGTGCAATATATAAACCTTACTCTTATTGGATTTGGCTCAGAGAGAGAAAATAGCCAGACTCATGCGGATATAGAATCTTCTTACCCTATAGAGAAGTAGAAGGGGAATAGGAAAGGAGATGATAGGGAGGGGAGTAATATAAGAGAGGGAGAAGTGTGTGTGTGGAGGGTGATTTACAGACTCTATAGAGAAGTAGGAGGGGAATAAGAAGGGTAGTAGGGGGAAGGGGAGTAATAGAAGGGAAGGGGAATGGGGGGGATAATTAAAAGCAAAACACTGGTGTGGAGGAAAAGAGTGAAAGGAGAAAGGGCAGGATCAAAAGAGGAAAAAATATGGAGGGAAATACACAGATAGCAATCATTACTGTGAATGTAAGTGGGAAGTATTCACCTATAAAACAGAAGTGAATTAAAAGGCAGAATCATACCATATGTTGTTTTTAAGAAACACATTTAAGGCAGGTGGACATACAAAGAATAAAGGTAAGCGGCTGGAACAGAATCTATTAGGCATCAAATGAGACCAAAAAAAGCAGGAGTAGCTTTTTTGTTTGAGATCATGATCTCAGACAAAGCTAAAGCAAAAACATATCTGATTAAAAGAGATAAGGAAAGTAATTATATCTTGATAAAAGTAAAGAATTACAATCAATAAGACATCATGGAAAGGAGATGAGAAATTAATTGGAAATTATCTAATTCTTCAAATTGGGTGGGTAAAAGAACAAATCATAGAAACAATCACTGATTTCACTAAAGAGAATGACAACGAGTAGACAATAAAGCAAAATTTGATGGAACACAGCCCAAGCAGTACTCAGGGGGGGAAATTATGTCCCTGAATGCTTAAATCAATAAAATAGAGAAAAAGCAAATCAATGAATTGGGCAAATAACTTAAAAATTAGCAAAAGAACAATTTTTAAATCCACAATTAAAGACTAAATTGGAAATCCTAAAAATCAAAGGAGAAATAAATAAAATTGAAAGTAATAGAACTAATGAACTAATAAATAAGACAAGGAGTTTGTCTATTAAAAAAAAAACAAAATAAAACATTGATTAATTTGATTTTAAAAAGTAAAGAAGTGAATTAAATGACTAGTATTATAAATAAAAAGGGTATTTCACCTTTGATAAATAGGAAACTAAAGCAATCATTAGGAGCTATTTGGTCCAATTATATGACAATAAATCTGACAGTCTGGGTGAAATAGATTAATATTTACAAAAAACATGAATTGCATATTAAGAAAAAAGGAAATAGAATACTTATATAATTCTATCTCAGAAAAAGAAATTGAACCAGCCATCAATGAACTCCCCCCCCAAAATCCCCAGGGTCAGTTCAAATAAAGCAAATAAAGGTAAGAGCTTCTCTCCCATTCTAAAACTATCTATAAATAATAAGCTATCTGTAAAAAAAATCTAAAGCTATCTGTAAATAATAAAGCAGAGAAACCCTGAACCCAGCAAATTTCTTGTTCCTCTTCTGGTCCTTATATCATCATTGCAGAGATGATTGTATTGAAAAGATGAAAAGCAAAAGAATCATGCGACAGTTCCTCATAGCAGAACAATCTGGCCATGGGTAGTCTGATGTGCCTAGGAAATTTATCCCATATTTCTGTTCCTCTATCTTGAGTATGTTCTTAGGGAAAACTCTGTACTGGGGTGCAGCCTGCCTGAGTCCTTGGGCACAGAAAATACTGAAGGGTTTAAGGGATACTTGACTCTATGTCGCAAGATAAATAAGTGTCAGCTAAACCTACACCTGAACCCTTCCCTACTCCCTTGAGAATAGCTATATCTGAAGTCATAGTTCCCTGGCAGCTAGCAGACAAGGGACTCTGATACATTCTAGATCTAAGTCTGTAATATAAAAGAATAGACACTTTGGAATATGTAACATCAAATTGCATGTAGACAGACATTTCACTTCTCTTTAATCACAAAGGGAAAGCCATTAAAAGAACCCAAGGAAAGAGAGAGACAGGGAGACAAAGGGACAGAGACAGAGACAAAGAGCTAGAAAAAGAGAGACAGACAGAGAGAAAGAGGGAGGGAGGCGGAGAGACAGAGACAGAGACAGAAAGACAGAGAAACCTTACTTGATTAATGTTATAGAACCATATTTAAATTTTTCCTTCCAATTGCTGATTCCCTGGTAGCACAACTGTGATGAGGAGAGGAACATCTATTTAGACAAAAACATAAAATATGTGAATAGTTATTTAGAGGACAAATGCATTTTGATGGGTATCTAATTTCATTCCACCTATAGGATGTACTTTGTCAGATACTTCATTCCAATACAGACATGTTGGTAGCTGCTGGTTTCCAGTTCCTTGCCATGGTGGAAATGCATTTGTCAGCCTCCTCACCCTTTGCTTTCAGCAGATTTAAATTATGGCCATAACAACTCTGCTTAAAACAAAAGAGCGAAGGCACAAAGTTCCTATTATTGATTCATGACCAAAGAAATGCTGCTACCCAACAAATGGGAATAGCCGGTGGAATCTCTCAGAAGGTCTCACTTGTAAATTAGTAGCAGAGATGCCCATTCCTCCCCATGAAATTACCAATCAGAACAGAAAGAAAACAACCAGGCCTGTCATTAATACTTTCTTTAGGGAAGAGAGCAACCCAAAATTATATGTGGAGGCTATTTATCCAAGGATTAAAAAAAAAAGGGTAAAAAATATCTCTAAAGTAGCTAAAAGGCATCTACAGCACCTGAACAATAAGACTTCCTCTCATATGGAAGTATTCAACTAATAGGCTTTGTGTTGGGGTTAATTTATGAAAGATAGAAAGGACTGGGGCTTCTTTCTCACAAGTTCTGGGATAAAAAGAATTATTTGTAGAACCTCTGATCATAGAATCCAGAGAAAAGGAGCTTAAATTCCCAGAATGTTAGGTCCAAGAGGGACTTGGGAAATATTCTAATCGAACATCCTCATTTGAAAAATGATAGACCTGACATGACTTGCCCATGGTCAAGCAACTAGTGCTTGATGTAGCTTATACACTTCTAAGCAAGAAAAGAGAGTGGCTCCCATGTGAAGGCACAGAAAGCACTTAAAAATTACCTCTTCAACTGAATTTTGACCAGTCAGGGAAGCTTCTGGGAAACCAAACTGCTCAACAAGAAACTAGGTAAGCCAAAACTTAGCCAATCCTTTAAATTCAAAAGAAACATCATTGGAAGTCCTAGAAAATAAAAGCTTACATTTACATAATGTTTTAAAGTGGTCTCCACAAAACAACTCAGTGAAGTAGGTGGTACATAAATCATTATTCCCATATATTATTATTCCCATTTTCCTATAAAGTTGAGAAATTAAGTTACTTGTCTAAAACTCACATAGCTAGTAAATAATAAAGCTAAGATTTGAACTCATCTTGATTCATTGTCCTGCACTTCTCCCACTCTACTGTGTTGTGATATTAGTAGCCAACAGCATCTTCATGAGTCTTTGTTGAAGCAGAAAGCCCTTTTCTTTGTTGCTAAGTTTCTAGGGGAATATACAAGACTATTTCCCCCTTATAACTGTTTCCCTTCTCCTGCCTTCTATAAATGGAAATAATAACAAAAAAGAAGAAAATGATTACAGTGGCAGAATATCTCTTTCTTTTCCATAGACACAATAATACCTTGAAACCACAGATGAACTTCCATTTTCTTCCTGGATCCTAGAAAGGAGTGTTTTTGTCCAGAAAAGAAAGTTAAAAAATGTTGTCAGGCCAGTACATTAAACTCAAGTCCATGGGATACAATTTCAAAGGGAAAGATGCAAAAATCTTATATTGAAAAATCAATTCTGCACACAAAAGACAGAGACAGTGTGGCTAGATAGCAAATCATATGAAGAAACTGAATGTTTTTGAACCACCGCAATATCAACATGATTTAATAGTGATATAGCAGCCAAAAATGGTAATGCAAGTTGGATCATGTTAGCACACTCCTTGGCATATAGTAAGCTTTTAATGTTTACTGATTGATTGTTTAGGATTAGTCAGGTGATAGGTAATCCCATGATACTCTGCCCTGTCCAGACCATATCTAAGGCACTAAGTTTAATTCTAAGGGCCACATTTTAGGAAAAATATTAATAATCTAGAGAAATGTCCATAAGAGTGTGCCAAAGAAGGCAAAAGGACTCACTTACATGCCAAATAAGCATGTTGAAAAAACTAAAGGTGTCTAACAGAGAAGACTATAGGGACAGAATAGAACATAATAACAGTTATCATATCGAAGAGGGATAAAATGTATTCTACTTGACCTCACAGGGCAAGACTAGTTGTAATGGGTGAACATTTGTGCTTGGTGAAAGAACTTTTTGTTATCAGTCTGTTCAGTCATGTCTGGCTCTTCATGATCCCATTTGTGGCTATATTGGCAAAGATACTGGAGTGGTTTACCTTTTCCTTCTTGAGATCGTTTTAGAGAAGATGAAACTGTGGCAAGCAGGGTTAAGTGACTTACCCAGGGTCCCACAGCTAATTAAGTGTCTGAGGCCAAATTTGAACTCAATGAAGAAGTCTTCCTGACTCAAAGCCTGTCCCGATGCTAAAAGACTCTATCACCTATGCCACTTATTTGTCCCAATGTAAAAAAACAATTTTCTAATAATTAAGAGTCATCCTAAAGTAGAATTATCTGCCACTGGAAATCTTCAAGCAAAACTTGAATGACCACTTGCTTGCCAGGTTGTAGTATATACTTGTGTTAAGGATGGATTGGACTGGATGGTCTGGGAGGTCCTTTCCAGTTCTAAGATCCCCTGTGATTGTGTGACTTCTTTGTTCTAGGTGTAGGACTAAGAACAGAAGAGTCCTAATTCAAATCATTGTGAGCTTGATTTCCTTCTCTATTTAAGGTTCTTGGGCTATGGTCATTTGGTTGATAATGCACAGGAATTTCATGGCTTTTTAAGCAAGATGAGGTAGAATGGCTGGATATACTGTGGGTGAAATGTTGGCAGAAGAAACTTCAATTTAGCAACTGTTGTCATGGACTACTAACCGGGGGGAGTTCTCAGAAGAGTGATGCCACTGAAAACAGTTATTACTCAATGTTAATAAAAAAATTATGGATCTAATAAAAGTTAATGGCAAAGTATCGCATGTAATAAAAACTGCCGTCAAAGCAAAGGATGCTCGACTAGGGGAGAAGACTCTAACCAATTCAGAATTGTCCACAATCCAAAATTGCCATTGCCCATAATGCTGTCAGAAAACAGTGGTTAGCCAGATCAAATTGAACTGGGGATTACTTAGACACAAGACCAATCTCAGCTTATAAAATTGAAAAGATCCAGTAAGAAACTACCGTGGAAACAGAATTTCTCAACAGATGAATGTGATGCTGGCCCATGATCATAAAGGGCCTTGGTTATTTGTATAAGCCCAAGGGCTGCTTTTTATAAACTTCCTACTAGAAGGCAGCATTTATGTGATATTCCCCAAAGCTCATAGTTTATGGCCTCTAACCCCCAGTGGCGTAGAAGAAATAGCAATGGATTTGCAGTCATAGGATCAAAAATTTCAAATAGAAAGGGACTTTAGAGGTCATCTACACTTGAGAAGTTAAATGACTTGCTATTGTTGTTCAGTCCTTTCAGTCTGACTCATCTTCAAATCTGGCCTTAGACACCTACTAGTTATGGGACTCTGGGGAACTCGCTTAACCCTGTCTGCCTCAGTTTCTTCTTCTCTAAAATGAGTTGGAGAAATAAATAGCAAACCACTCTAGTATCCTTGACAAGAAAACCCCAAATGGGGTCCCAAAGAGTCAGACATGACTGAAGAGCTTGAAGAGTTGTCCTTGGTGAAAAAACTTATTATTATTCAATCCTTTCAGTCATCTCTGACTCTTTGTGACACCTTTTGAGGTTGTCTTGGCGAAGATACTGGAGTGATTGGTCATTTCTTTCACTAGTTCATTTTACTCCTGAGGAAAACTCAAATAAACCAAGTTAAATGGCTCGCCCAAGATCGCACAGCTAGTAGTACGTAAATGATGCTGGAATTGAACCCCAGGTCTTCCTAACTCCAGACCCCACACTCTATCCATTGCACCATCCACCTGGCAGGTAGCAAGTATCAGAGATGAAAGCCACATTCAGTTCCTTTAAGTCTAAATCCAACACTTTTTACCATTGACCAGGCTGCTTCCAGAAACCTGTATCTGAATCCTAATTCCTCCATATCCTAACTATATATACATAAACAAGTCATTTAAGCTCTCTGAGGTACAGTTTCATCTGTTAAAAGAGCATAATATTATTTGCACTTCCTATCTCACAGGACTATATCTTGTATATCATAAAATATCATAGAAAAGTGAGTTCATATGGTTTCTATTACTATTCAGACTCTGGTTCAGGCAAAGGTGATTCCTGGGAGTGAATTCCATGTGACATCCAGGATTCCTATTTGAAGACAGAGAAGCAAAGTAACCCAGTTTCCTACCAGTAGCAAGTTGCTATTGTACAATATAACCTTGGATTGTAGACCATAGCTTAGCTTGGCATAGGACAGAGATAGCATGAAGAGATTTGAACCCAAGGAAGGGTGCCAAAGATAAGATCTTTGATATTCAAGTAATCATTGTCTGAGTGGGAGAAGGATGGGTGCTCCAGGGTGCTAACTGAATCTCCCAGTTTCAACAGTTTCCCTTGACCCTAGGCAGAGACCCTGCTAAACCTCTCAAAAAGGGGTTCAAACCAAGATAAGATCATCACATCTAAGCAGTGAGAAAAAAAACAAAAACAAAATAACCCTTTAATTCCCTCTCCCTTAAAGTCCAGTCTTGAGAGACCCTAGGAGATATATATATATATATATATATATATATATATATAACCTTTTATGTCCAATGGGGGAGGGAAGTGGGGGAGAAAGCACTCTCTTTGACTCCCACAATCCTAATCTCTTGAACCTTCTCATATATTAGTTCAACCTTAGCCCCACTAAAGTTTCTCAGTGGTCATCAAGGGCTTTAGTATACAAGACACTACATTCTAGGTTAGAATACTTTGGTAAAAGAATATCTGTTGCTTAGCAACCCAGACATCTCTGCACAAGGCAAGAAGGATGCCCTCCCTGGATCTGGTCAGATCTAGTTCTCTAGAAAAAGCCCTTTGTTGGGGAGATTCTTTGGTACATTCTGGAAAATATCAGTCAGTCAATCAGTTGGCATCTTACTATAGGTTCAGAAAGGTTCAGAAGACTAATAGTTCACTAGTAAATACAGAGAACATAAAAAAACATATAGCAATGAGAATTTAACTGAGAAGACATATTTAAAATAAAGAAGAATATTTCTCTGGGGCTCCCAGGGGAATTAGGCCCTCCAGGGCCCCTAGATGGAATGGAGAATCCAACATTAATAAAATCTTTTAGAGTTCAATAGAGTTCTTATCTGGGTCAACCAAAACCAAGCGCTGAGGGGAGAAGAGACAGAGCAGTCCTAGACCTGAGGACTAGTGCTGATTCATAATAGTGGAAAGAGCTAGGGGATAAAGAAAGACTCTAGCAACTAGTTAAAATTAAAATGAAAGCTGGGTGGTACAGTGGATAGAGCACTGGGCCTGGATTTATCTCCCTGAGTTCAAATATGCCTCAGAATACACTAACTATTGGACCCTGGGCAAGTCACTTGAGCTGCTTGCCTCAATATCCCCATCTGTAAAATGAGCTGGAGAAGGAAATTGCAAACCACTTTAATATCTTTAACAAGAAAACCCAGAACTAGGGTCACAAAGAGCTGAACATGGCTGAAAATAACTGAATAAAAAATTAAATTCAAACACCTTTCAGGTCAGAAAGATGACTTTAGCCTGTTATTACTGGAAATCTTACTCTAAAAGGGTTTTGAACTTCCTTGGTACATCTTTGTTGGGCTTCATTGAGAGGCTTCAAGGGTAATTATAGTAAATCAGTCAATTATCACTTACTATAGTGCCTGACACTGTGCTAAGCACTAGGAATACAAAAGAAAGCCAAGACAGATTTATATTTTTTCCTAAATCCTTACCTTCAATCTTAGAATCAATATTGTGTATTGGTTCCAAGGCAGAAGAGCAGTAAGGGACTTGCCCATTGTCACACAGTTAGGGAGTGTCTAAGGACAAACTTGAACCCAGGACTTCCTGTCTCTGGGCCTGACTCTCAAACCACTGAACCACCTAGATGCCCCCAGAGTCATATTTAAATAGAGGAGAACACATGAAATTAACTCGGCACATACTAGATATAGGGAGAGAAAATGCAAGTGCCTATTTTTTAGATTTAATCACCAAAACTGTAAACACCCAAGGTCATCTAAGTAGGAAATCACTAAGAGGGTGGGAGGTAGGATGGAGGAGAAATACCAGAGTTAATATCTGGACTATTACCTTGAGTTTCTAAGATGCTGTGATGATGATATAGTAGCTAGAGTGCTAGACATGTACCAGGAAGATGGGTTCAGATCCCATCTCCAACACTTATTAACTGGGACTCTTAGAAAATCACTTAATTTCTCTTGGCCTCAGTTTCCTAATTAGTAAAATGAAGAAGTTCTTGTAAATGACCTTTGAGTCTATATCTATAATCTTACAACTAAGAGTCCTAAGTCTTGGATCTGAAAATATATATATTACATATATATGTAAAGAGAAAGAGGAGAGAGAGAGGGAGAAAAGGAGAGAGATGGAGGGAGAAAGAGAGAGTGAGGGAGAGAGGGAGGGAGGGGAAGAAAGAAAGAAAGAGGGGGGAAGAGAAAGAAAGAAAAAAAGAAAGAAAGAAAGAAAGAAAGAAAGAAAGAAAGAAAGAAAGAAAGAAAGAAAGAAAGAAAGAAAGAAAGAAAGAAAGGTCAGATAAATCACATGAAAACATTAAGTATTTCAGTCAACTTCAAGGTCAACATGAGTCAACAATGATGTAGCAGTCAAAAAAGGTATTGCAAGGTGGGCTTGGCATATAGTAAACAATATTTATTGACTGATTGTCTAGGACTAGGTAGGTGATAGATAGTTCTGGGACACTCTGTACTGGTGTATTAGTGGGAGAGACAGAAGGGCTGCTTGAAAGATGCTAGGACCAGGAAACCAGTTGCTGTTGGTGACTGATTTCTAGGTAGCACCTTCCTTCCTTCCTTCTTCTTATACTATTACCAGAAGGTGAGTCAACCCCTCCCAACTTTCTTCTTTGACTTTGAAATCCTCCCTCCTATTATACAACTTAGAGGAGACAGTCTTCTGTAAACTAAGATATCTAATTTATTTCTTGGAAAGGAAAGATAGGGGGAGAGAGAGAGAGAGAGAGAGAGAGAGAGAGAGAGAGAGAGAGAGAGAGAGAGAGAGAGAGAGAGAGAGAGAGAGAGAGAGAGAGAGAGAAAGGGGGGGGGGAGGATAGAGGGACCAAGGAGACCCTGCCAACTATTCCCTAATGGCTACTTTTATATGGTGGGATCAAACTGTCTTTCAAGGAAAATATATTTCCCTTCAGGGAAATGATGATCCAAGGTGATCTTCAGTACAGGGCAGAAACACTTTTCTTCAGCACAGTGAGATATAAGGGGTATTAGAACAACTCTCCTCCCTAGCTCTTTTCAGAGTCTTTGGTAAGAGAGTGACAAGAATCAGCTCTGGTCAACAATTTTTCTGCTTCTGAATCTTCCATGGAATTCTCAATTCTCCATTCCCCCGCCAGCTTTCTGAATGTTCCATCTACCTCTCCTGGGTCCATCTTCTTTAAAACTCAGATTTTCCTCTGCTTTTGGCCATTTCTCTTGCTTATAGTAGTTATCTAAGCCACTATGTTCAATTCTGAGGGCTACATATATATATATATGTGTGTGTGTGTGTGTGTGTGTGTGTGTGTGTGTGTGTGTGTGTGTGTGTGTATATATATATATATATATATATATATATATATATTTCTTCATCCTGTGTTTTCAAGTGAGACCAATGACATCACATGGGGGGGTGGTTATGTCTTGACGTGTGTGAACTGGATTTAAGTGAGGCAAAGCTGCACAAAGATATCAGCCTCCCTCTCTCTTTCAGTCATCCAAATCTGGTGGCAAAATAAAACAACTGATGATGGCCCAGGATACAGTGGATGACTTTGGCATCTTTGCTTTCTGACCAAGCTCTAAGCATACTATCCTCTTTAGCTGCCTTCATGGCCATTGGAACAAAATGTTCTCATAGAGCCATTGCCCTGGAACAAGACTTGTCATACCTGGGGTACATACCCCCAATGCACTAATGGGTTTGAGGCACACACATATGTGTGTATATGTGTATATTCTAGAGCCAAGGCTATACACACATGTGTATGTACATTTACATATACTGTGTGTACACATATACACATATACAAATACATATAGGTATATACCATCCTAAAATACAGAGATGGAAAGATAGATACTGTATTTTAATATTATTGTCTTCCTTTGTAATCTTACATATTTTAATACATTTTGAAATATTCTTCTGAGATTAGGTCTATGAGTTTCATCAGATTGGCAAAAGGGTCTAGTATACCTTTAAGAACCCCCTCCTCTCATCCACCCATAGGCCAAGGAGCCAAAGCATCTGGCATGGTTGACAGATCACTGGCCTTGGGATCTAGTCCTCCTCTTCACTCTGCCTCTAAGCATTCATGTGACCTTACTGAGCAAGTCACTTAGTTTTTCTGAATCCCAGTTTTCTCATCTGTAAAATAAGGGAGTGAGGGGGAGTTGGAATAGATAATAATAGTTGGCACTTATCTAGTGCTTTTAGATTAGCAAAGTATTTTAAATACTTTATCTCCTTTGAGCTTCACAATAACCCAATGAGGTTGGTACTAGAAGTATTATTGCCCTCATTTCAATTAATGAGGAAACAACTCAAAGAGGCTGTCCACATCTTGTCCACAGTCACAAAGCCAGTAAGTGTCAAGACTCAAATGTAGAGGGGGCAGTTGGGTTGCTCAGTGGATTGAGAGCCAGGCCTAGAGACAGAAGGTCATGGATTCAAATCTGGTCTCAGACATTTCTCAGCTGTGTGACCCTAGACAAGTCACTTTTAGCCCCCGTTGACTTAAAAAAATAAAAGAAAAAGTCAGAGGTAGAACCTGGTCTTCCCGCCTCACACTATACTGCTTTTTCTAGTATACCATCATCCATCCAAAGATGATCTTTGGTCTCTTACAGCTATAATATAGCAATGATACTATATTGACTATTGACTGAAGGCAGCTAGGTGACACAGTAGATAGAACACCCCGCGTGGAGTTAGGAAGACTCCTTTTCCCGAGTTCAAATCTAGCCTCGGAAACTTACTAGCTGTGGGACCTTGGGCAAGTCACTTAGCCCTGTTTGCCCCAGTTTCCTCTTTTCTAAAATGTGCTGGAGAAGTAAATGGCAAACCACTGTAATACCTCTGCCAAGAATAGCCCAAATGGGGTCATGAAGAATAGGCCATGTCTGAAGTGACTGAACAATAACAATATTGACCTTGGTGTAGGAAGGGATTTTCCTTCTCCACTGGAACCCAAGGGCTCTTGATTACCCTCATTTAATGAACATTTATTGGGTTCTCACTGTGTGTGAAGCACTGTGTGGGGAAGATTTTAGATAAGGAACGGGTCCCTGCTCTTGTGGGATAGTTTTATACGATTCCTGACACAGAAATGAGGCTCAGGAATGACTTGCCACACCTTCTCAGGGATCTACCCTCACTCCACTTCAGGGGTTCCCTGACTGCCAGCTTCTCAGAGCCTATAGTGTAGTTCTACTCACCTTGACTGAAGTTCTTGTCATTTGACATTTAAGAAGCTACGCCAAAAAAGAAAGACACAATCCCCAGGCAGGCTTCTGAAAAGACTCTTTTGTAAATATGTTTATATGCTGTGGTGGAGAGAGCACTGAACTTGAGGTCAGAAAGAGCTGGGTTTAGATCCTGCCTCAGAAATATACAGTGTGACCTGGAGCAAGTCATTTAACTCACCTCGGTCTCAATTTCCTCATCTGTAAAATAGGGATAATAATAGCACCTGCCTCAAAAATTTATGTCAGAGATTGAAAAGAGATAGCAATGTAAAGTGTTTTGCAAACTTTAAAGTGCTATATGCTTTATTATCATTATCATCATCATTATTATTATTATTAATCTAGAGCTGGAAGGGACCTTAGAGAACAACTGCCTTATTTAAAGATTAAAAAACTGAGGCTAAGGGAAGTTAAACAGCATATTCTTTCACCTGATAAACTCTAAGCTGTTTGAAGACAAGATTATCTTATTTATTTATTGTATATTCAGTGCCTACTACAGTGTCTGGTACATGATAAATTCTTTTTTTTAAACACTTACCTTCTGTCTTAGTATCAATTTTAAGACAAAAAGAGTAGCAAGGGTTAGGCATTTGGGTTAAGTGGTTTGCCCAGAGTCACACAGCAAGGAAGTATCTTAGACAACATTTGAACCCAAGACCTCCAGATACAGACCTGGCACTCTATTCACTGTAATCCCTCACCTTCCATCTTAAAACTAATACTGTGTATAGGTTCTAAGGAAGAAAAGCAGTAAGGTCTAGGCAATGGGTAGTTAAGTGACTTGCCCAGGGTAACACAGCAGAGAAATATCTAAATCCAAATTTGAACCCAGGACTTCCTGGCTCTCAATCAACTGAACCACCTAGTTTCCCCCTTATAATAAGCTCTTGCTAAATACTTGCTGAGTGATTGATTGATGAATGATTGACAGGTCTCTAGTGAAGACAAGGAGAGCTGGGGTGAATTGATTCAGGCTTGGGAACAAAGATCCAGACGAATATCTGACATTCACTTGGGGTTCTTGATTATACACTGTCCCTGAGCCAAGTAAGAAAAAGGGGGCTAATAGCCAGGCTCTTCTTGAGTCTTAGATTATGTTGCCATGGCAGCCAAAGAGCCATGACTTAGCAACCGCCGAGCTGCAAGAAGTTGCTAAGGTATTTTTGCATGTGTTAAACCAAATGGATGTTTATCTCTTGCCTGAGTATAAACACACTGTAGGGGGACAATGGAGAAAACATACAAACACACACACATGCAAAACACTTCCCTACTATGCCAAAGCTCTGTGTATTTCAGGATTCAGGTGTTATCCTGTGTGAAGCAGAGATTTCAGGACTAAGACAGGAACCCTCTAAGAATCAACTTAGCATCTTCCCCATAAAACAAGCTCAACCTTCCCTGACAATCCCTACTTAGGGCAGAGAGACCATCATACATCCAATCACCTGGGCTCGAAAACCTGAAACAAGCTGGAGATCATCTCCAACTTCTCTCTCTTTTCCTCTCCTGGTCCCAATCCAATTAATCACCAAAATCTATTGCTTTTCCTTCCTAGTGTCTCTCACACATTCCATCCCCACTGCCACACTCCTAGTCCAAACTTGGATAATGTCCTTGTTGTCTATAACAATATATGGCTCCAAACTACCTTTCCAAGTTTCATCAGCCAAGCAAGAAGCATAGACAAAGAAATGGCTAGGGTTCTTTCCATCTCTCTGTCCAATGATTCTGTGTTCTCCTATGTACACTCTACACCTTTGCTGATCATATTCCAGCCTTCTTTACTTCCTATCTCAGTTAATCTCTCACACATCAAATTCTCAGATGTTTGTGAGTATGTAAACCACTCGGGCAGAGACTTATCTAGGTAGTACAGATGTTCATGGTGGGCATCCTCAGACCACATCCCCTCCCATGCCTATAATATGTCTCCTTCTCATGTCCCCCATTTGAAATACTCCTATTTCTTCAAGGTCCATCTCAGATGTTACCTCTTCCTTGAAGCCTTCAATGATCCTCTCAGCTTAAAGTGAGCTTTCCCTCTCAGTTTTTCTTCTAGAATTTTGTTTGGTTCTCTGCATTTACCACATTCTTCCTTGTACCATTCCTTTTTTGTTTGTTTGTTTTTAAAACCTTACTTTCTGTCTTAGTAACCACTTGAAGGCAGAAGGGCAAGAGCGAGGCAATGGGTATTAAGTGACTTGCCCAGGGTCACACTGCTAGGAAGTTTCTGAGGCTAGATTTGAACCCAGGTCTTCCTGACTCCAGGAAAAGAAAATGAGCCCAGTTACAGGGAAAGTAGAGAATAATCAGTACATAGCTCCTGTGTTTCTCTGTTTTCTGTGCACTGTCAACAAATCTGAGGAAAATCCCTTATTATGTTGGGTGGACCCCCTATAGCAGGTTTACAGGAGGACTTGGACAAAAATCTCCTACCATCTAGTTATCCCATAATATTGTAATATTAAAAATTGTTGTGGTTGTAAACTGTGGTGATTAAAAGAGTTAAGACTTAAATTGTAAGAGTTAAAATAGTGGAAGACACAAATTGTGATAGATATAAGAGTGGGTGAGTAAATTTGACCGCAGAAAATATGTTTCACTACAGGGTCTCGGTTTTTAAATCAAATATAAGGTGGTCGCCAGGGAATATATTCCCAATTTTGAATATACCCAAGTCAACTGGGTTTTATAGAGATTTTTAATTAATAATACAATGAGGAATTAAAGAAAGAGAGAAAGAGTAAGAAAGGAATAAGTATGAAGGGCCTTAAGCCAACATGGCCTAGACCTGTGTCTTAAGAGAGAGAGCTCAGTCAGTCAGTCTTTTATCACTCACCACAAGGTCTGTCTAAGCAAGGATTCTAGTGACACCAGTCCAGCTCCATCTCAGCTGACTTCACCAGAGAGAGCTCCAGCGAGACCTCCTTAGAGATTGTCCTCCAAGAGCTTCCCTTCTCCAGAGCCTCTCTCAAGAGATTCTTCCCAAGCGATCCTCATAAGATATTCTCCAAAAGGATTTTTTTCTTCTCAAGAGATTCTGCTTTTTCTTATATAGGGGTTTTTCTCCTATGTCACCTCCCCTAAGTCCTTACATCTACCAATCACTGTAGACGTTTTCCAAAGGACAACCCATTCTAAAAACACTGCTGGGTCAACTTAATCCCTTTAGTAAGTTTGAATCAGAAAAAACACTGCTGGGTCGACTAATCCCCTCAGTAAGTCTGAACCAGAGAAAACACAGCTGAGTCGACTAATCCCCTCAAGAGAAAACCTCTAAGTAAGTTTTCACCTCTTTGCTCCTGGCAAGTTTACAAGTTGCTCGACCTTTATAGGTACCTAGCATCCCATTGTATCAATTCTAAAAACAGGCATGGCTCAAAGAACTCCCTGCCTCATCATAAGCATGGGTCCAAGTACTTTCATTGTTTAGCAAGGAGTTTTCTTCCCTAAAGCAGTCTTAAGTACAGGTGGAGTAGAGGCCCTCCCATTTCTGATCCTGGTGAGTTCTCACAGTCAAAATGAGGAATGTTTCCAGTAGGGAATTGTTCCAATTGAGAATTCCCCATTGGGGAAAATTTTTAACATTCACAAGTCTGAGAAATTTCAAGATTTACAATCCCCCTTGATGATCATTGGGAGACTAGTCTTCCCATTGATCATTTAACATAATCAATTTGTAATCCTAAATGCACTTCTAACTATAGATATACACAATATTCAACTTTCTAAGAGGAATTAGAATAGTGAGGGAGGAAATAGAAAAGAAAAGAAAGCAAAACCAATGTTTTTCTAGGCGCATTGACAGAAAGCCAAATTAGGGGCAGTCCCTTTTGGCATAAATGTGTACATTTACAATAAATGTTCAATCAAAGTTCAGTTCAATCAATCATATCCAAAGTTCATTCTTGATCTTCTGGATGAAGTGTAGGTTTTCCGGTATCTTTCTGCAACAGTTCATTCTCTGGATATAAAAGTTTCAAGCTTCTTTCTTGAAGATCTTTTCTCAAATAGAATCAAATCTTGAATTTTTATAAAAGTACAATCTTAAACAAAAAATCAAAATTCTTGGATTTTTATAAAAATACAATCTCAAACAAAAAAATTCAAAAATTCTTAGACTTTAAATTAAAATACAATATTATTTTCCTATACATATTATATTCTCCAATTATGTTGTTAGTTCCTCATGGTCAGACACTTTCACTTGAAAGGCAATGTGATCCAGTGGAAAGAGAACAAAATTGCAGTTGGAAGACTTGTGTTCAGTTGGGTTTTCTTCTTTTTCCAACAAAGCTACCCTGGGCAAATCACTTAGCCTTTCTACATGTCATTTTCCATAACTCTAAAATGAAGGGTTTGGACTACATGATCTCTGAGTTTCCCTTTGACTTACAATCTATGATTTTCCTTTTCATGTTCCTAGCCCCTTGCACATAATTAACATTTAGTATGTATTTGTTGAATTGGACTGAAAATTCAACATACTTTTTCAATATATCTTCCTTGAATTAAAGCCTTCCTGAATTAACCTAGACCAATGCCAACTTTGTCCTCCTATAAATTTGTGTAGCATTTATGACACACTACCATATATTATTAGATCTTTCTCTTTAAAAAAAAATAATAATCCTTACTCCTGGGCTATAGCTTTTTGGTGAGTCTCCCTGCCTGAAATCTCTCCCCACTCTAGTCTGTCCTGCATTTCCCTATCAAAGTAATTGTCCTAAATCTCACATTTGCATGAGTCATTCTCTCTACTCTTTCATTCTATAAACTCCAATGGCTCCTTATTACCAAAAGGACCCCTGTTAGATTTTCAAATCCCTTCATAACTTAGATGCCTCCTACCTTCCTCATCTTCTTACACCTTACTCCCTTCCACAATAAAACTAGATGCCTTCTTTCTGTTCCTCAAACATGGTACCTCATTTCCTGATTCTGAGCATTCTCACTAGCTGTTCCCATTAGCTGGAATTGTTTCCATCTTTGTCTCTATCTTCTGGCTGTCTTTAAGTCTCAACGAAAATCCAACCTTCTGCAAGAAGTCTTTCCCAGACCCACTTTGAGCTAGTATCTTCCATCTGTTAATCACATTCAGTTGGCCCTGTATGTGTCATGGTTGTTTGCATACTGTCTTCTCCATTAGAGCATGAGCTCCTTAAGGACAGAGTTCCGTCTTTTGCCTTTCTTTGTATCATCAGCACTTAGCACAGTACTTGTACACAGTAAGTACTAAATAAATACTTGTTGTAACCTAATCTCCCAAAATAAAATTATAACTTGAAGACTGTGACAATGTCTTTGCTGTGAATTGATATTATCTTCCGAGTAGTAAATCTAAACATATCAAACTTCAGACATTTAACCTGGGCTCGCCTTGTCTGGGGAATCCTCCAGGAGAGTAGAATTGTCTCGCCATGCATGTACCCTGACTCAACATACTCCCCATGTGCATGGTCCTCTATGGATCTGTCCTAGCCACGTGTCCTATCCTACACAAAGAGTTTCACAGGAGGCAAAGCGGTTTAAAAAAAGTGATCATTAGAGAAATGTAGGATGAGGAAAAGAAAGTGAGCCAGTTACAGGGAAAGCAAAGAATAATCAATATATAGCTCATGTGTTCCTTGATTTCTAAGCCTTATCAATAGATCTTATCAATAGATCTAAGGAAAATCCCTTAGGATGTTGGGTGGGCCCTCGCTGGCAGATTTGTAGCAGGGCTTCGACAAAAATCTCCTAGGATGGGGCTCACAGATGGCTTGGGATCTGCATCTCCATAGGGAATAGCCACATTGATGAGAATACGGAGCCAGTTTTAAAATTAATATATACATATGTAAGTAGGGGTAGTCGAAGAGATTTTATAAGTATGCAGACTATATTTGGGCCTAGCCTAAATGGAGAAGTAACCTATATTGAGATCAGTAGGTTAAATGTTGATCAACTTCTTGAGATTTTGACTATTCTTCCATCTGTTGGCTGGAACTTCCATCTTTTGACTATGTTTTCTTTACAGAGTTAGTGTATTGCTTTCTGCACCTGAACTTCAACATTGTCATTAAACAGTTTAATAAGATTAAAGAGAAGTATGGTAAAATCCAAATATAACTGATGTAAGTGCGGAGGAATAGGACATTCTGCTTATTTTCCAGTTCCCATCTCCCAGTGCAATAATTGCCTTCTTATTTTGAAGTCTTGTTCTTCCCTTTTAAGTATCCCAGGTATGGTATGGGCACAATAAACAGGAATTTCTAAAGTCACAATAGATTGCTGTATTGAGACTAGGGAATTACTTGGTATCAGCACAGAAGAACTGGAAATTAAAATTACTGACTTCAGGGCTCCATAGTTTCAGAATCAGCAGGGGTAGGAGTGAACCAGCTTTTGGCCTGCTGCAGCCTAAAGTGTCTTCCTGGTCTCATAGAGGATTCTAGGACACAAGAAAAAAGAGAAAACACTCCAATTGTTTTCTAATCCAAGTGAGAAAAAACTGGTGAAGATAGCCAAGCTTCTGCAGCATTCCTAATCACCATTTTTTCTTTATTTTTTTCCCATCTCCAATGACTTGCATTCTTTGTCACCATCTCCCCATAAACCCATGCACACAATCTGCCTCCACCTTGAAGACCCTTCATCATTGGTCAACTCACACTTCTTCCACTCCTTTTTCTGTCCCCAGTTAGGCATACTGGATTCTATCAGATTAAAAGGACCCAGTACTAGTAAATTAGCTTCTCTACAACTACATATAAGCAAATAAATAAATAAATATCCTATGAAAATAAACTAAATAATATAAATTTGATGAAGGGCAGAATTTTAACAACTGGGTATATTGAGGAGGGAGAGAAGTGACTTTAAGAGGGGAGGTGGCTTCTAAATTAACCCTTCATGGAAGATAACTATTCAGAAAGATAGCTATGAGAAGGAACTCTATTCAAGAGATAGTTTGCTCATGGAGAACAGCTATAGTCAAATTTGACTGTTTCCGAGAGTATATATAAAAGAATAATATGAAATTACTGCAAAAGTGGATTAAAATCAGATTATGGTAGCCTATAAAGTCTATATTTTTTCTGGAGGCAATAGTGAGCTACAGAAGGCTATTGAAATGGAGAATGGCATGCCTTAGTGTTATAAGTAAGAGAGGGTTATAGCGTTAGAGTATGGTCTGCAGGGGACAGATGCAAAAGATGGAGGCAGGAGACCAACAGGGAAAGAATTCTGGAATGTTAAAAAGAGGGCTGAGCTGAAAAACTCAGAAGCAATCTCTCTGGGGTTTGCTGATTGCAAGCATCTGGGAGGCTTTGCTGCCAAGCTACCTGGTGGATTACCTTTACCTGTCTGTTGCAGTTAATATCTGTAGTTCCTCTATGCCCAAAGGACAATAAAATACTGCCTGCCTTTTGATCCAGCCATATCACTACTAGGTTTGTACCCCAAAGAGATAATAAGGAAAAAGATTTGTACAAGAATATTCATAGCTGCACTCTTTGTGGTGGCAAAAAAAATATAGAAAATGAGGAGATGCCCTTCAATTGGGGAATGGCTAAACAAATTGTGGTATATGTTGGTGATGGAATACTATTGTGCTCAAAGGAATAATAAAGTGGAGGAATTCCATGGAGACTGGAATGACCTCCAGGAAGCGATGCAGAGTGAAAGGAGCAGAATCAGGAGAACGTTGTACATAGAGACTGATGTACTGTGGTACAATTGAATGTAATGAACTTCTCTACTAGCAACAATGCAATGATTCAGGACAATTCTGAGGGACTTATGAGAAAGAACACTATCCACCTCCAGAGAAAGAACTGTGGGAGCAGAAACACAGAAGAAAAATAACTGCTTGATCACATGGGTCAATGGGGATATGATTGAGGATATAGACTCTAAACAATCACCCTAGTGCAATTATCAATAATATGGAAATAGGTCTTGATCAATGACACATGTAAAACTCAGAGGAATTGTGCATCGGCTATGGGAGGGGGGTTGGGGAATGGGAGGGAAAAAACATGAATCTTGTAATTATGGGAAAATATTCTATATTAATTAATTAAATTAAATTTTCCAAAACTTAAAAAAAAAGACCTGTTGTTTCTGAGAAGAGCCTTTAACTGAAGCTAGCCTGACTCAACATCCAGTCAAGGGCAGCTGTTAGCAAGTGTGAGATCTGAGTCCATCCAGACTTGGGATCTTTCTCTGGGCCCTACTAAGCTTACCACAGACCATTACCTTTTAATACTAACTAAGGGGGGTTTATTGCAGAATTAGCTAAAGCAAGGACTGGGAATTTCAGGTAATTGAGGTTAGGATTAGAGTAGACCAACAATTCTGTGAAGACTCTCCATGAGGAGACATTTAGATCCTTGGGACTTTAGTTAAAGGGAATTTAATTTTAGGGTTATCCTATTTCCCTTTCAACCTTTCCGTATTTAGATAAACTACTCTCCAAGTTACTGTGTGGTCTGTTTGCTTATCTCAGACCAAGCTCTGTCCTGATCTGAGTTAACTGTTGTCCTTCAACCCACAGCATAACATCTTGTTACTGGCCCAATTCAATCCATCTTATCCCATCCCAAAAACCACCCTAATACATTAGGAAGTTCAGTGACTGTCCTAAGTGAGGCTAATTAAGGAACTTAAATCCAAAATAGTAAGTTCTAGTCCAAAATCTGTTATTAAAAGGCTGTGAAACTTGTCCAAACTAGGGTTAATGTCATCTTCAAATCTGAGGTGATATCATTTGAGGCTTTCAAGGCATTGAAGAAAAATCAGCTGTGTCCATACACATATTGAAAAGCACTCTCCTAAAAACCTACAAAATTTAGATGACTTGTCCCATCACAAACTGCAAGAGAGTAGATTAGACTCTCTTTTGCTATGCAGAATTTTCTTCCCTTAATAACTTGAAACTATTTAAAACTGGGTTTTGAGCTGTTTCCTGCAAGGTCAGTTAGCATTAGCCCTCCTCTGGAGACAGAAGGCTAGACTAGGTGACCTCTAGAGAGCAGCAGTTGTCTAAGACTTAGTGATTCTATACTGGGGCGACAGTAAGACAGGAGGCACTTTACTATTGAAGAAGAGCAACCGTGGAGGAATTACTGTCATCCTGTATAAGTGTGACAAGTGGATATATAATTTTCTATACATATGCCGAATGCAGAAAACTGGTGGTCTGTGCCTCTTTTTTCCAAATTTAACATAAAATCACAGGTTCTGGAACTCACTGGAGAGTGTATCTCAGACATTCTATAAATTGATTCCTGGTTCCAGCTAATTCACAAAAGCTCTTATTATTTTTCAGAAGGTTTGCTAGGAAAGTGCTACGAAGAGAAACCAGGCCAGCATGTTTAAAGGAAGCCATCTCTGTTGCCAGAGCAAGGAGAGACTGTCTGCATGAAATAAGGGTATAATTAGGATTTTTTCTCACTTGAGTCAAAAACAGCAGGTCAGACACACGGCCTTGTAGGGAAGAAGTCCACCTTCTGGGACAAAATTCCTTTTGCCTTGTGTTAGCTATAGTTTGAGCCCGAGTCGGTAGCTAGACCCGAATGTGCAATCAGCAAACCTGTGTCTAGTGTCTACCCCACTCCATGTAGGTCCCCAAGCTGTGCAGCTCAGGTTTAGCCAACATCTCCACCCGGGGCCTTCAGAAAGTGCTCTCCTGCCCTCTGCAAGAATACCTCTAGTACTGGGAAGATAAGGACTGAAGTGCTCCCCAAGGAGAATCATGCCCTTGGGCAGAGCAGCCAAGCACACCAATCTCTAATAATGAGACCACAAGAAGGTGTTTGTCTCCAAAATGGGCTTATTCATGAAGAGTAAATATGTCAACTAATTCGCTAAGCGTGCTAAATCTCCATTGTCTCCTGAAGTTCAGGATTCACCAAGCTCCATAAAAACGTGATGCATTCATTCAATGTGTGCAGTGAAGTCTGGGAGATTGCAGAGTGCCACATTAAACTCAGAGCTTCTGGGCTAATGAGGGTAAGTCCATTTTGCCGTAATGAATTGTTGGTTATAGCCCATCGGGAGCAGATGTCTCATCAGTCACTGCACCAGAGCTCTGACACTTCCAAGCATTCAGATCACACTAGGGAGGGTGTATCCAGTCACCTCAGCAGACTTCCAAGCTACGGCAGCCTTACACATAGGCAGAGATGGTGGATTCCTACAGAGTCTAACTTGAGGTAAAGTTTCAATCCTATCTGAACCTTTGTGAGCCCATTTGGGGTTTTTTGGAAGAGATACTGGAGTAGTTTACTGTTTCCTTCTCCAGCTCATTTTAGAGATGAGAAAGCTGAGGCAACAGGGTTAAGTGACTTGCCCAGGGTCACACAACTAGTAAGTGTCTAAGGCCAGATTTGAATGCCAAATGAGCCTCACCTTCTAGTTGGGTATTAACTCTGGTGAAAATGCTAATATGTTCCTTGAAGAATATAGGAGGAGAATCAATTACTCATTTTTCCATTAAGGGAGAGCAGATGCCTGAGGGAATGGGGCAAAACTGGTAAATGCTAAATGTTCATGGAGGGCTCCATTCAACTCAACAAACATGTTTTCTCCACCTTATGTGTGAGGCACTGGATTTGGTGCTAAGAACTCAAAGACAAAAATGGTACCGCTCATGCCTAAAGGGACCACCTGCACTAAAGGGATTTTATATTCCATTAAGGAAGATATGATAGGAGCATAGATAAATATAATAGAGGAATGTAATGAGGGCAAAGGAGAAATATCTACATATATAGAGGTCTATGGGAAAATGTGAAAAGGGAGATAAAATTTTCCATTAAGACTAGGGAGATCTAGGAAGATTTCATAAGAGATCATTGAACTGAGCCTTGAAGGCAAACAAAATTCTTAAGAGAAAATCAGGAAAGAATATATTCAAGGGATTACTTGGGAAAAAAGGGAGGGAATCAGTCTGGACAAATGCCTAGAGGTAGGAGATGGCATGATAAATTTAGGAAGCAACTAGTTGTCTGCTTTGGCTGCAATGAAAAATTCTTTTTTTTTTTCACTTTAAACATTATTTTATTTGGTCATTTCCAAACATTATTCATTGGAAACAAAGATCACTTTCTTTTCCTCCCCCCCCCACCCCCTTCCCACCACCTCTCCCATAGCCCACACGCAATTCCATTGGGTATCACATGAGTTCTTGGTTCGAACCCATTTCCATGGTATTGGTATTTGCACTAAAGTGTTCATTCAGAGTCTCTCCTCAGTCGTATCCCCTTCCCCCCTGTAGTCAAGCAGTTGCTTTTCCTCAGTGTTTTTACTCCCACAGTTTATCCTCTGCTTGTGGATAGTGTTTTTTAGATCCCTGCAGATTGTTCAGGGACATTGCATTGACACTAATGGAGAAGTCCATTACCTTTGATTGCACCACAGTGTATCAGTCTCTGTACAATGTTTTCCTGGTTCTGTTCCTTTCGCTTTGCATCACTTCTTGGAGGTTGTTCCAGTCTCCATAGAATTCCTCTACTTTATTATTCCTTTTAGCACAATAGTATTCCATCACCAACACATACCACAATTTGTTCAGCCATTCCCCAATTGAAGGGCATCCCCTCATTTTCCAATTTTTGGCCACCACGAAGAGTGCAGCTATGAATATTCTTGTACAAGTCTTTTTCCTTATTGTCTCTTTGGGGTACAAACCCAGCAGTGCTATGGCTGGATCAAAGGGGAGATAGTCTTTTATCACTCTTTGGGCATAGTTCCAAATTGTTCTCCAGAATGGTTGGATTGCAATGTAAAATTCTTGATCACAAGTAAGATGAAATAAGACTAGAAAGATAAGTTGAAGTCAGAGTGTCTAGAACTTTAAATGCAGGAATATGTAGCATCCCAAGAATATTCACATCTATGAAATATAAATGACTGTATGGCGACTGTGTTTCCAAGCATAAGGTTATACCAATGAGGTTTGTGAATGTAACCTTGAACTGGCCATGTGGCCCTTGGCTAAGACAAACTCATTAGCATGCTCGGACTCAATTCCCAGGGAAAGCGCGGTTTGCAATCTACACGCCCAAAGGTGTTCCCTCTACCTTGCCACCCAATCTTAAGTGTCTATACTTTGTGATGTGGTTACTAAGTCCTTGAGAGTACCGCCCAAGCAGGACAGGAATAAATTCAGAGGCAAACCCATGAACTTCCTCTTGGCCTTTCTCTCCCTTCCATGGAGCTCCACTGGGCTCCTCAATGACTATGTCTCTCTCTCCTCTTGACCTTCTCCTTCCCTGAGGCTGTAACCATCTCGGTCTGCTTTCCCTACCTTAATCTCCTCCTCCACCTCGTGTTCCTTTGTACTCATACTCTCCTATCAAAGGGAGTATCATAGGGATTGCCTGCCCTATCCAACCACTGACTTGTCCGAGTCTTTCATTTCCACCCTGGTTCTCGGTTCCTACCTCTCCTCGGGTCCCATCACAAAGGTGAACCCCTTCCCTTGTGGGACCCTGCTAGCCAGGGAAGTCCATTAAGGAAAAACCCCACAGAATAAGAGGTAGGGGAAGAAGTAGGAAAGGAAAGATAGGCAAGGGAATTGGTGTCAAGAAAGGCAGGGTTTACTAGTTGGAGCCCATGTTACTGGGAGAAATTAGAAAGCATAAATACAAAGGGATCTTTATTTTCCAATTTTGCCTATAAGGGTCCAATCCCCAAATCCTTTTCAATAGCAATGAGTACGACTAATAGTAGTAAAGGTGGCTTTTAAGAAATAATTTCCACTTTTTTTCTTCCCAGTGTTTTCACCTCCTGACATAACTACTTAGAAAATATCAGAGACTATGGCTGGAAAGCAAAAGGTACATTTTGAAATGGCATTTGTTACTACTGTGGGTTGGCATGAGTCTGGTGTTGTGCAGAGAGCATTTCCAGACACTTTTTATTCTCTATGAAGGGTAGCTAAGTGGCTCGGTGGAAAGGGTGTCAGTCATGGAATCAGGTAGATTCCTCTTCCTGAGTTCAAATCCAGCCTCAGATACATACTAGTTGGTGCCTGGGCAAGTCACTTAATTCTGTTGGTCTCAATTTCCTCATCTGTAAAATGAGCTGAAAAAGGAAATGTCAAATCACTGCAGTATCTTTGCCAAGAAAACCCCAAAGAGGCAGACAAGACTGAAACAACTGAACAACAAAAGAGGGAGGGGGAAGCCCAGAGAAATCAGACCTTGCCAGGAATAGTATCAAATGCTCTGTACTTGGAGTGAGTATAATTGGGGCTTGCCAAGTAACTTTTCTTGACTATGTGACCTTGGACAACTTACTTTCTCTTTCTGAAGTTTCCTCAATTGCAGAATGGGAATGTTAACACATCAGTGTGTTCCCTAGAAAATTTAAATAAGACTAGATATATGAAGTACTTTGAAACCAAAAAGTCCCTAAATGTGGAAAGTACTATTATTCTAAGAGGTTTGAATAGGGAAGTAAGATAATCAGAACTCTGTTTTGGGGTCTTATGGATAATTAGTTTCTCTCTCTAGGAGAGGGGAGTCCATCCAGGGCTAAAGCATAGAAGAGAATGCTGGAGATGATGTTTCAATTCCTGCCTCATTCACTTATTTATTGCGTGACCCTTCACAAGTCACATAAACTCCCTTATTCTCAATTTCCTCATCTATAAAATGAGGGGGTTGAGATCTGTAGCTTAATAGCTTCTTAGGTCTCTTTGAGTTATAAATCTATAATCCTAATTGGTTCTGGGGTAAGAATAGCAGGTCCTTCATAGGATTGTTCTGGAGATAAGATGAGAAAAAATAATGTAAATTTTTCATTTCTACATAAATGTCATCCATTATTATTATTATCATTGTTATTGCTATCATTGCTATTGTGTAGGATGAACTTGTAACAAAGTGATGGTCCAGAAAGCTGACAAAGAGAGATGAGTCAAATAAGAATTTATGATAAAGTTCCTTCTACTTCATGAAATGGGAACATTTTTGTTCTGCAACAAAAGCAATAAATATTATAGATGTCTATATCCTGGAAGAAGCCAAGTCAGAGAAGGTCTGAGGCTATTGTTGTTTTAAATATTTCCAGCAACTTGACTCACTCTCAGATCTGGGACTAACTTTGGGTTATTAGAGCTATGCCCCATATGCCATCTACCCAGGGGCTCAATTTCACTCCCCAGAAAAAACAATTCTTGTCTCTCCACCTCCAATTTCCATTGGCTACCAGAGAGATTATACTCTCCCCTAACTCTAAGATGCCACAATCCCCAGGTCTAATGGCCAAGCCTCTCTCCCAGACACCTGCCCATCAACATAAGGTAAATTACTCCCTTCTTGTCCTCTCCCTACAAGATTCTTGGGCTGGATATTCACCCCATTAAGAACAACAGGGATCAGTGGAGTACCAACCCATTGGGTTGTCTGTTAGCAGTGAAAGCAGCTCCCCATTGGTTGTTCCAGTCACTATTATGGCCACTGACACTGTTTCCCCCACCACACCCCCCCACCAAAACTGAGTCTAGGCTGTATACTCTTCCTCCCTTTCCATTGTGCTTCCTGAGATGTGTTTCTGTTGTGAAGCATTGGAAAGACTGATGTATTGAAGTCAAAGAACTGAGTTCACAACCTGATTCTGCTACTTGCTGTCATGATTTGGGAAAGACACTTAATTCCTTATAGACTCATTACCCTTATTTGTAAAATAAGGGAGATGGACTACATAATCTCCAAGGCCCTTGCCTTGCCCAAGTCTATGATTGCAGATTCCTTCCTTTTCTTTCTTTTTTTTTCTTTTGGTCCTCTCTAAAACATCTCTTTCTTTGGCAAAAACTAGGTTTCAACCAACAACTTACACTACATACCACAATAAGCTCAAAATGGTTATGTGAGCTAACTATAAATGGTCATAGGATTTTTTTTAAACCAAAGGGAATAAATAATATCAGGTAACTTTCATAGCTATCATGGTAGAAAGACAGTGCTTTATTAACCAAACAAGGGCTAGAGATATCACAAAAGTTAAAATGCATTATTTCAAATATATGAACTTGAAAAATATTTATATCTCTATAACTAGGACAAGAAGGGAAACTGTCGATTAAGAGAGAATAAATCTTTGCATCAAATATCTCTGGCAAAGGGCTGGTATTCAGGCTACATGAGAAATTAACACAAATATGTAAGGCCAGGAAACATTTCCCAGTGGGTAAGTGTCCAAATTATATAATCAATTCTCAAAGGAATAATCGCAAGCTATTAACAACTGTATGAAAGACTGCTCAAATTCACTAATGATTATGGAAATGAAATTCAAATCAACTTTGAAGTTTTATTTCATGCCAAAAAATGGAAAAGATCACAAAATAAATAGTTTATGTTCCAGCTGCTCTGAGAAGTCAGCCACACTAATCCACCATTTGGAACTGTAAGCTGGCCCAAATACTCTAGGAAGCAATTTAGAATTTTTAAGGTGATGAAAATATCCATTCTTTTTGTATCAGAGACCCCATTGCTAGGCACATACCCCCAACAAGAGCAAAGACAGAAAGAAAGATCCCATATAAACCAAAATACTGACTTCTTGTGGTACCAAAGAACTGGTAACAAGGTGGATGTCCATTGGGTAATGGGTAAACAGATTGTGGTATATGAATAATATTCTGTAACTGTGAAGCGTTTTAAAATGCTAACCCTACAGGATTGAATTTTAACCTTGCCTCTCCATGAACCCTTATTGATTATAATTTTTATTGCATTATGATCTGAAAAGTTACATTTATTATCTCTGCTTTTCTGCATTTGGTTTAGATGTTTTATGCCCTAGTACATGGTCAATCTTTGTATATATATAATGTGCTACTGAAAAGAAGGTATATTCTTTTTTATCCCAATTCAACTTTCTCCAGATATCTATTAACTCTAACTTTTTAAAATTTCATTCACTTCCCTTACTTCTTTCTGATTTATTTTTTGTTAGATTTATCTAGTTCTGATAGGGGCAGGTTGAGGTCCCTCACTACTATAGTTTTACTATCTATTTCCTCCTTGAACTCCTTTAGTTTCTCCTTTTAAAACCTGGATGTTATACCATTTGGTACATATATGTGGAGTACTGATATTTCTTAATTGTCTATACTGCCTTTTATCAATCTGTAATTACCTTCCTTATCTCTTTTAATCATATCTATTTTTGCTTTAGCTTTGAAATCATGATTGCTACTCCTGCCTTCTTTTTCTCAATTGAAGAATAATAGATTTTGCTCCACCCTCTTACCTTTACTCTGTGTGTGTCTACCTGCTTCAAATATATTTCTTGTATACAACATATGGTAGGATTTTGATTTTTAATCCACTCTGCTATCTGCTTCTGTTTAAAGGGTGAGTTCATCCCATTCACATTTACAGTTATAATTACCATCTATTTATTCCCCTCTATCTTGATTTCCTCTCTTAATCTTGCCTTTTCTCTTTTCACTCTTCCTCTCCATACCAGTATTTTGCTTTTAATCAATCATTCCTTTGCTCTCCCTTATTTTATAAATTTTAACCTTGAAACATTATAATCCATCAAAAAACCTTGAGAAATTATACCTGATCAGAACAGATGGGGAACCTAAGTCAAACAGGATTAAGTGACTTGCCTAGGGTCCCATAGCTGGTAAGTCTCTGAGGCTGTATTTGAACTGAGTTCTTCCTGACTCTAGTCCTATCATTATATTCATTGCACCACCTAGCTTCCCCATCATCATCAATGACAACAACAAATTTTTATTGAGAATATACTCTGTGAACATCTCTGAACTGGGCACTACCAGGAATACAAAGATGCATAAAGGATATTCCCTTCCCTGCTAGAATTTACAGTGTAGTCTTGAGCTTGAAAAAAGAATAAGTTTTAGAGGAATAGGAAAAGGTAATACAGACAGAAACATCACAGTGGTCCAGGGAATATGAATAATCTCTCCTGACTGAACAAGACTCAAAATTGTCTCCTATGAGAGAAAGTAGAAGGTAAGGTAGAAAAAGGGCAAGATGGTGAATATATATATATATACATGTATATATGTATATATATACACACACATACATATCTATGTATATATGTATGTATATACTAGACCATATAGACTATATATATATATATATATATGTGTATATGTCTAGTATATATATACTAGACCAAGGAATCAAATCTATAGACCTTTAGAAAGAATTAGGGGTTTCTGCACAATTGGTATTTTCATTAGGCTGAAGTGGCAGTGGTATTTAGGATACATTTGTGGTACTGTAGAAAGAAATCTGGACTTGGAGATTGAAGATCAAAGTTCAAATCCCCAAACAGTTGCTTTCTACTTGTTACCTTGGGCATATCACTTAATCTCCTTATAGAATGAGGAGAGAATAGATGATCTTTAATATCCTTTCTAGCTCTAAATCTCTGACTTAAGTAGAGAATTAAGGAGGAAGACAAGTTAGAAAACCAATATAATGGTTCAACAGAGAAACAGTGAGGCCTAGACCCATACTGAAGCATGAAAAGATGGTGGCAATGAAAAAGAAGGGATGTGTGCACAGATATGAGAAATGTTATGGAGTAAAAAAATAGAATTTGATGACTGACAGTATGTAGCTGGTGGAGGGAATCAAAGAAAAGGGATTTCAAGGCTGGGTGACTGAATGATAGAGAAACCGACAAGAACAGAAACAGGCAAGTTCAGAGGAAGAGCTGTGTTTGACTGAAAGATAATTTTCTTTTAGATATGTTGAATCAGAGGTGACTGTAGGTCACCAAGCCAAAGATGCCCAGAAGGCAAAGAGAGTGCTGAATAGAATCTCAGAAAAGATGTCAAAGCAAGAGAAATAATGTAAGTAAAATAACAGTTAGTGTTTATATGATGCTTTAGCGGTCACAAGGTACTTCATTTATAAAACAAAAATTCCATGAAGTATGTTATCCCCATTTTAGAGCTAAGAAAACTGAGACTAAGAAGAGTTAAGTGATGTGCCCACAGTTATACAGTTTCTGGTACATGAAGTGAAATTCAGACCCAGATCTTTCTGGCCTCAAATTCAGTGGACTATTCACTGTGCCAAATTGCTTTGCTAAGTCAAATCCTACAAAGATCATAGAGGACAAAGAAACAAAGGTCATGGATTTTAGTGATTAGGAACTCAAGGAAAGGCTTGTATCCATTCTATGTGTCTGTGATTAACCAGCCTTTTAAATGCTTTTGCCAACATCATCTTCACTACTATAGTAAAGTGATTAATAATTGCCTTCAAAAAGATGCCTGTGACCTCATACTCTGAAGAGGTATGAGAAATATTAGTAGAGAGAAGTGGGATGCCTGCATTTCTAAGCCCACAGGCAGGGAAGTGAGAGAATAAGCATTTATATTGCACAGATAAAAGAGCCTCTGGACTTCAGGTGATGGAGAAAAAATGTAGGATCTAACTAGCAATCAACAATCCTAGGTATAAAAGAAAAAGTCTGACTCAGGAAGATGCCTGACAGACTTAAATATATCTAAAGGTGGGTGACTAGAATAGCCAATTAGTCAGGCAATCAGTCAATAAACATTTATTATGCATCAATATGTGCTAGGTATTGTGCTAAGCACTAGGGATACAAAGACAAGCAAAAAGATAATCCCTTCCCTATACAAGTTTACATTCTAATGGAGGAAGACAACACACAAAAGGAAATTGAAAGGGAGGAGAAGGAGAAGGGAAGGGAGGTATCCAACATGGAGGCAAGATGGAAAAGTCCAAAGGTATACAAGAGGGTAAGAAATGAAGAAATAACTGGCCAAAGCATGCTCTTTAAATGGATGATCTGAGAACAGTTCTTTGTCCTTCAATCAGAGAGAGGGGCCTCAGGTGCAGAGGGTACCATTTCCCTAACCCCCAAATTATCAACTCTACCTCACCAAAAAAATACCCTCATTAGACTCTTCCATCCTCTCAAATTATTATCATATCTCTCCTCTGCCTTTTACAGATAAAATCTGAACTCTCTAGTGTTATCAATGAATCTTAAATTATGAAATCAAATTACTTTTTTTAAAAACTTCATCCTGTTTGACTTCTCTATAGCATTTGATATTGTTAACAACTCCCTCCTCTTAGATACTTCCTCCTCTGGGTTTTTGTGACACTTTTCTTTCCTAGTTCTTTGCATATATGTTTGACCAATCAGTCCTCAGACACTGTTTCTAAGTCAACATATATATCATCTTTCCAATTGTATCCCAAGGCTCTGTCCTGGTCTTCTTTAGTTCTTGAGTTTCTATACTGATGATTCCCAGAGCCATGAATCCTAGTGCCGTTCCTTTTCTTATCTACAGTCTACATTGTTTTTGTTGTTGCTGTTGTTTATTTGTTCAGTCTGATTTTTTTGTGATCCCATAGATTTGTCCATGAGGTTTTCTTGGCAAAAATATTGTAGTGGTTTGATATTTTCTTTCTCAGTGTGTCCCCATTTTATAAATGAGGACCTGAGGCAAACAGGGGTTAAATGACTTGCCCAGAGTCATACAACTAGTATCCGAGTATGGATTTGAATTCAGGTTTTCTTGACTGTAGACCCAGTGTCTTTCTATCCACTGTACCACCTGCTTACTCCAATACAATTCTACATTACCAACTGCATATTAGACATTTTAAACTAGGTAACCCATAAGCATCTGAAACTCAACAGATCCAAATTAGAATTCTTTACTTTATACCTCAAATCTACC
This sequence comes from Monodelphis domestica, assembly GCF_027887165.1. NCBI lineage: Eukaryota > Metazoa > Chordata > Mammalia > Didelphimorphia > Didelphidae > Monodelphis > Monodelphis domestica. Next base: position 241,016,805 of record NC_077230.1, read on the forward strand.
CTCTTTCTGACTTTCCTGTGTCTCTTAAGGTCATCCTTCTAGTAAGTTTACAACTTCAGTGTCATCCTTAACTCCTCAGTCTTTTGCACTGGACATACTTAATCAGTTGCCTAGGTAGTGCAGTGGATAGAACACTGGGTTTGGAATCAGGAAAATTCATCTTCATGAGTTCGAATCCAGGCTCAGACACTTACCAGCTGTGAGACCCTGGGACAGTCTTTTAATCCTGTTTGTCTTAGTTTCCTCATCTCTAATGATGGAGATGGAAAATGAGCTGGAAAAGGAAATATAAACCACTCCAATATCTTTGTCAAAAAAACCATAAATAGGGTCACAAAGAGATGGGCACACAGTTTCCAGATCTTATTGTTCATGCCTCAGTATCTCTCACATAGAGCTTCTTTTATCTGACATTGATACCAGTTTCACACATTTCCTCTTCTCTTGTCTGGATTACTGCAACGATCTTCCAATTGGTCTACCTGCCTTGAATTTCTCCCTACTCCAGGGCATCCTCTACACAGCTGTCAAAGTGGTTTCCCTAAAGTGCATGTCTCTGCCCATGCCACTTTCTGTTCAATAAACTCCAATTCCTGAATAATACCTATAGGATCAAATATAAACAACTTTGTTGTGGCACTTAAATGTTTTTGTGACTTTTCTCCAACCTACCTTTCTAGTCTTGAGGCACATTATTCCCTATCATGCAAACTATGGTTCAGTCAAGCTAGCCTTTTGACTATTCCTCATAAATGACACTCCATTGACTGTTTATATTTGTACTAATTATCCTCAAAGTCCTGAATATACTTCCCATCTCCCCCTCTTAGAATCCCTGGTTCATTCAAGGTTCAACTCAGGTATTATATTGAAATGAAGCCTCCCGTGTTCCCCTAATTCTCTCTCAAACTGTCTTTTAACTATTTTTGTGTCTTAAATATAACTATATATGTACATTCTGTTTCCCTCAACCAAATCATCAACTCTTCAGGGCAGGTACTATTTTGTTCTTGCATTTGTATCCCTGGTGCCCAGCACAATGCCTGTGATAGAGTAGATCATCAATAAATGATTTCTTGATTGGTTATTGATAGAAGAGTGATTAAATTCATTCAACATGGCCTCAGAGAGTAGAAGTAGTAATGATGGAGAGAGGTCAAAGAAGTGGATTTCACTTTGATGAAAAGAAAAACTTTCTGGGAATTAGTTATCCAGAAATGGAGTCAGCCACCAAAGAAGATATTAGGTCACTCATCATTGGAAGTATTCAAGTGAAGACTATGAAAAAGAGCAAAGCCCACAGGGCAGCAAGGAAAAATCTAAGATATAACATGTATAGAGATATTTAAATTTCAGCCCTATAATGATAAAGGGAAAGTATTATAAACTGCCAAAAGAAAGGCAGAAATCACTTACCAGAACTCAATAACTGGGATTATAGGAAACTTTTTTAAAAAGACAAGGTAAAGGAACAGAAACTAGAATACAATATTTGCAAAATTAAGAAGCATGGACCATAAACCCAGATTTGTTTTCCAAAAATACTCAGCCTGCTGCTGTTGTTGTTTGTCCTTCTATAAATAAAAGAGATAGACATTTGAGAGGCAAAATACTTTAAAAAATTTACAGGGAGACAGATCAACTTCAAGAAAGCCTTTAAACAACAAATAAGCCTCCAAGAAAAAAGGATAAATATTTAAAACAACCAAGACAAGATGTTATTAACAAAATATGAGATCCCTTAAAGTACTATATTAGATAAATCACTAAAGGTTTCAGAAAGGTGATTCAGGGAAACAAAAAAAGAAGGAAGAAATATGAAAAAGTAGAGGAAGGTAATGTAATCTAAAAGCAAAGCTCTTTTCTTTAATAATGAAGTTCAAATTCAATTAACCTACACAGTGTTCATATAAAATAAAGGAACTTTGTTTAGAGTGATTCTGCTAAGTTTGGGCTACTAATTGCAACTGCAAGAATAAAAAGATGTGTGTTTGCTTCTAATAGAATAATTAAAGACAAACCTGAAAGTTGTGATGCTAAATACAAATGGGCAAAATTCCACAATAAAAGAAAAAAGAGTTACAGAATGACTTTTTTTAAAAAACAGAACTTATGATATGCTACTTTCATTCAGTACATTCAGTAGAGACAAATCCCTATATCTTGAGAATGAAATGTTGGTCTATAATTTACCATGCTATTTCCAAATCACAAATAACAGAAGGGTCACAAATAGTATTCAGCAAAGTTGAATTAACATTAGAAAATAACAAGGGAGATAAAATAAGGAGATATGATTATAGTTTCTTTAGCGACAGAAAGTTCATCAGTCTTCATTTCATAGGTATCTAATTCTACATCAAAATTCACAGTGGAAATTCTCAGATCAATGCAAGGGAAAAATATATTTCAGAATACTGACAGATATAAATATCACACTACTAGTATTTGAAACTTAAAAGCTTAATAAGAAATTACAATGCTAAAAATTTTCGAACAAATTAGATATTAAGAGGATACAACAGGATGAACTAAAAACATCTTTATTTCCAAGTGTTCAAGACATTCACAAAAATTATTTACATTTGGACCATAAAAATTACAAGAAAAATATAGAAAATTTGAGTTTTTATGCACTATATACATAGACCAAAACAACAAAAAAAAAGGCTAGTAAAAATTATGTTGTAATTAAAATAGCAATGGGCAGCTAGGAAGCTCAATGGATAGTACACTTATCCTAGAGTCAGGAAGACTCATCTTCCTGATTTCAAATATCACCTAAGACATTTAGTAACTACATCACCCTGAACAACTCACTTAACTCTGTCTCAGTTTCTCCATCTCTAAAATGAGCAGGAGAAGGAAATGGCAAACCACTCCAGCATCTTTGCCAAGAAAATTCCAAATGGGGTCATGACTGAAAGGACTGAACAAAATTAAATTGAAAGAAACCCTATGGAAACTTTTGAACATTAAATAATTACTGTGGGAAAGAAGAAAATATAAACAAATAACAGATTATATCAAATATACATAATACAGATATTATATACCAAATTTATATTAATGGCAAAAATAATACACAAGGACAAATGGATAACCATGAAGGGTATAGCAATTAAAAGAGAAAATAACTATGTTGAATCCATACCTAAAATACCTATAAAAATAACAAACAAATGAAATATACACACAAAAAGATATGACAAAGATCAAAACATAAATAGAATAGAAAACCTTTTTTAAAGTTGAAGTGATAAACCTGAGGACTATATTTTTGAAGACACTAATGGAATTGATAAAAGATTAGCAAATAATCCTTAAAAACTAATAAAGCAAATCCAAATTGCCAAAATTAAAAATGAAGAAAGAAAACTAAGGATGAAAGAAGTCAACAAAGTTATTAAAGATGAGTATGCTTACCTTTATCTAGAAAATATTTATATACAAAAGTATAAAGCACTCCAACAAAATAAAATGTAATCTTGATCAGTATGCCAATATCAGAAGGAAAAATTCAGTCATCAAAAAGCTGCCTTGCAAAAAAAAAAACACCAACAAAACACTTTTCTGGCAAGGACCTAACAAATATTTTTAAGTATATATAGTTCTTATACATTGTTTCAAAACATAAAGAATGATGGTGGCTACCGAAGTCCTTTGATCAAAAAACGGGCAAAGATAAAGTTGAAAGAAAAAATACGAGAGGCCAATATTTTAATTAATATTGATGTAAATGTATTTTTTAAATATTCATCATTATTAAGCAACAGAGCTAAGTAGAATGGAAAGCTAGCTTAATACCAGGGGGGAAATCAATACAAGAAATTCTGTAAAGAGAAAAAATAAAGACAACATGACCATACCATTACATTTAGAAAAGCTTTTGATTAAAATACAAGCTTCCTTTAAATTAAAAAAAAAAAAAGGTATAAAATTGAAAGGTTGAGAGCAGTTAGATGGCTTAGTGGATTGAGAGCCAAGCCTAGATTAGTGGTCCTAGGTTCAAATCTTGCCTGAGACACTTCTTATCTGTGTGACCCTAGGCAAGTCATTTAACCCACATTGCCTAGTCCTTCTTGTTCTTCTGCCTTGAAACCAATACATACTACAGATCCTAAGAAGTGAAAGTAATGGTTTTTAAAAATTGAAAGATCTTTTAATGATGCCAAAAATATATCTCTAAAGTCATGCACTAAAACAACTTACATCTGAAAATCACTAAATGGAATCTCATTAAAAGCATTATTAAGCAAGGATGTCCATTTTCATAACTCCTGTTTAACAGTTTTAGAAACCATTAAAATAACAATAATCAAAAAGTCAACAAGAATTTATTAAGGACTTATTTTATGCCAGACATTTATGCTAAGCCCTAGGGACAGAAAGAAAGACAAAAACAGTCCTTGCTCTCAAGGACTGTCTTAGTCTAATGCAGTAGACTATATGCAAATATCCATGTATAAACAAGACACTAGCATTAAAGAGGATTTTAGCAGAAGGTACGATTTTAGTTGAGACCTGAAGAAAGCCAGGGAACACCAGGAAGCAGAGATGAAGGGAGAAAGACTACTAGGAATGAGGGATAACCATTGAAAATACATAGAGTCAGGAGGTAGAGTGGGTTGTTCTTTGGGGGGTTTGTTTTGTTTTGTTTTTCTAAGAGGAAAAATAAGAAGGCTAGTGTCACTGTATGGAAAGGAGTAAGGTATAAAAAGATTGCAAAGTTAGGAAGGGGCTAGATTATGGAGAACTTTAGAATCCAAAAAGAATTTTCTGTTTGATCTTAGAGGTAATAGGAAGAAACTGAAGTTTCCTGAAAGAGGGAGGGAGAGTGACATGATCAAATCTGTGCTTCAGATAAGTGGAGCTGGACTGCACTGGGGAGAGACTTGAGTTAGAGACTAGCCAGCAGGCTATTGGAGTAGTCTAGACAGGAGATAATAAAAGACTGCACCAGAGTAGTGGCAGTATCAGAGGAGAGAGAGGGGGATATATAATAGAGATATGATAAAGGTGGGATCAACAGGAGATGGCAACTGATTATATATGGAGAGTAAAAGAGTGAGAACTTGGTTATAAGCCTGGGTAACTGGGTAGATGGTCTTACCTTGGACAGTAAGAGGGAAGCTAGGAAAAACAGACATGTTGAATTTAAGATGTCTATAGGACAGCCAATTTAAGATGTCTGGTAGGCAATTGGAGATATGAGAATAGAGGTCAGGGTTAGATAAATAGATTTGAATATCCTTGGCATAAAGGTGATTATTAGATTCATGGGAGCTGATGAGATCACCAAATAAAGTAAATAGAAGTACAAAGTAAATCTTTTCTATCAAACAAATAGAAATAACTGGAGACAAAATTGATGGATTATATTATACAAATATAAAAGGATTTTGTGCAACAAAAAAGATTGTATTCTAAAATTAATATGGACTCTGGAAATGTGTATTAAATATAGCAGATGTTCAGCAGACATAAGGAATTGATACATGCCTATTATATCTATTAAATCACATTCTCTAATGAAGCAACAGGCATAAACATACATATATAAATAGGTCCATACATATGTATATGGGGAAAGGGAGGGAGAATAAGAGAGAGGAGAGAGAGAGAGAGAGAGAGAGAGAGAGAGAGAGAGAGAGAGAGAGAGAGAGAGAGAAGAAGAAGAGAGAGTCTGGATCTATGATTTTACTCCTAAGAGGAATTTCCAGAAATAGAAACTCCATCTCTCTCTAACAGTGCAGATCAGCACCTTCCCTTGAAATTAATTGTCTTAGAGAATTCATTTAGAATATGGTATCAAACTCAAACAAAAACAGGACCACTAAACCATAAATGAGGATCACTACTGGCCACATATTGACTTAGAAAACCACAATTTAAAATTCTCTCTGTTCTACTGTATTTTCATTTTGTTAACTATTTACTAATTACATGGATCAAGATAAAGAAAATTTTCCCAACTGGAACTTTCTACCTATTGAATAGATTTCTGCTTAACCTAGTCATTTCTCTATGTCAGAAAACTTTCTAGCTGAGGATCATTGGATCAAAGCTCTAGGACTGGTAGAATATTAGAGATCATGCAGTACACGCCCCTTGTTTTGAAGAAACTGGTTAAGTTTCTAGGTAACTAATCTGATGACATTGCATAGGCACTAGGGGATAAGTCTTCTGACTTCACACCCAATCCTTCTGTCACTCCTGTGCTTTTCTAGAAGTCTCTTTATTAGGTATATTATGGAATGGTTTTTCATAATACCTAAGCAATCAAAGGAGATGACTGCTAGGGCCCCTTCCCATTCAGAAAGCCCATGATTCTTTGAGTAAACATCACAGGCATAACCTGAAAGGTTTGGTTAATGGGGATGTATGGGAAAGACAGAAATTAAAGTAGGATCACACAATCACTAGCCACATTCAAGGAACCAGAAAAAGGAAACTCTGTTTCCCTGCAAATGATATGCTGTGACAACTTAGGGTCCTTAATAACCCAGAAACACACACATACACACATAGTACCAGGGTTTAATTAACACACTAGAGAAAACAAATGCTAATAATTGATTACTGCATGAGAATGAGGCATGAGAGAATTACGGAGCTGAGTTTTCTCCTGGCAAGCTCCTTTGCAGTAGTGATTAGCACTTCATAGTTTCCCCAAAAGAATCATGCACAAAAATGCTCCCCATCTAAATTGATTCTTACCTTTAATTCACCGGTGATGTAAATAGACTGTCTATTAAAAGAACAATCGAATCGCTGAGTTAAAAGGTACTTTAGAGGTCACTGAGCCCATCTTTTACATGAAACATGGATCTGCTCTACAGTCTCTCCCATAAGTGACTGTCTAGGTTCTCCTTGTATAGGTCTAATGACAGAAAGCAGTCCATTCCACTTAAAGACACTTTTTTTCTTATTTTTGCAATATTTCTAATTCTCTCTTTATCCAGTATGTTCTAATTGTTCATTCCTTGACAGATTAATTTTTATTTCTTTGTCATGTCTTTAATTAGATCGTCTTTCAGCAGTCTTTACTGAGATAAGTATTGGGGCTATGCCTTGCCACCACTAACTTAATAATATTGATGCTGATCTATAATAACCTTCATATAGTGCTTTAAATTTGCAACGTGCTTTATAAACATCTCATTTTATCTTTACAACAGCGGTAGAGGTAAGTGCTATTATTAGTCTCATTTTATAGATGAGGAAACCAAGTTAAGAGACATATCCAGGATCACCCAGCTAAGTGTCTGAAGCCAAATTTGAACTTTGGGCTTCTTGACTTCAGATAAAACACCACAGAATCCTACTTTTGGTTACTATAATCTTAACTAAAGATCAGAATCCTGGAATCTCATAGTTAGAAGGGAATAAAGTTGTCATCTGGTCCAATCTCCCCATGAATAAAAATCCCCTCTATAGGATATATGTTAAGTGGTCAGCCAGGGTCTCTCCTTGAATACTATCAGTACTATCCTAAGATAGCCTATTGCATTTTGTAATAGGTATAATCATCAGAAAATCCTGCCTTATATCAAACCTAAATCTTGGCAACTTCTATTCATTGTTTCTTTGTTGTGTGTGTGATGCACAACACACTTCCATGTTGGTCATTGTTATAAGAACAAACTCATACATAACCATAACCCCAAAATAAAACCATAAATACACTGATGTGAAGGATGATTCCAACAGTTCTTTCTCTGGAAATGGATACCTTTCCCCCTCATAAGTCCTTCAGGATTGTCCCAGATCATCACATTGCTGAAAGTAGCCAAATCTTCACAGTTGATCATCATACAATATTGCTGATTTTTGTGTACAATATTCTCCCAGTTCTGCTTATTTTGCATATTGTATCAATTCCTGAAGATCTTTTCAACTTTTTATGAAATCATCTTGCTTATCATTTCTTATAGCCCAATAGTATTCCATCACCAACATGTACTACAATTTTTTCCACCATTCCCCAAATGAACATATTCTCAATTTTCAATTCTTTGCCACTACAAAAAAAGTAGCTATAAGTATTTTTGTATGAGTAGCTCTGTTCCCCTTTTTAATTAGCACTTTGAGATACAGATCAAGAAGTGGTATTTCTAGACCAAATGGAATTCACAGCCTTAAGCCCAGTTCCAAAATGCCTTCCAGAATGGTTGGATCAGGTCACAGCTCTGCCATCAATGCATTAGTGTTCCAATTTTGGCACCTCCCCTCCACCACGTACCACTTTCCTTTGCTGAAATATTGATCAAGCTGATAGATGTGAGATGGTTCCTCAGAGTTGTTTTAATTTGTCTTTCTTTAATCAAGAGTGATTTAGAGCCATAGGCCCATGTTTAGAAACTGGAGAATCAGAGAAATAGAAAATGTGGTGAGAAGACTTGGGCAACACCAGGAAGGGCTGAAGATACAAAGGATCATCGATTATGAGTGGAAGGGACTTGAGAGGCCATTGAGGCCAACTCTCTAGAAATGGGAAAAATGATGTTGAAAGAGGCTGAGTAGGTCATCAGGGGTCTCTCCCTAAGTGTCCAAGGACTTCTGGGTAAACATGGTGGCAGTGTAGACCCAGGACTCTTCCTCTCCTCAGCACCTACCAATATAGACTACTTCAAAAGGCAAAAAAAAAATCCCCCCAAAACAAATTCATATGAACAAAGAAACTCTACAGTAGGCACAGCATTGAAATTTGGGCATTTCCACACTATAAGGGGGTGAATTAGCTTCTACCAAAACTCAAACTGATCAACCCCACCACCACCACACCTATGGAACCAGAGTCAGAGCCAGTGCACTAGAATCAGTGAGTGAGTGAGGGGCACCTCTAGGTCCTCAGCAGCTGACTAAGACCACCAAAGACCTAGTCCTGATAGCAGCTAGACCTGAGACCCCCCAGCAGGCTGAAGAGCGCAGACCTTGGGTGCCCACTTGGAGATAGAGCAGAGAAGGGCAGAAAACAGTCGAAGCTGCAGAGACTCAAGAGGTGGCCTTAGCCAAAAACCATGCTCCTTAGCTCCATACACAAAGAACCTGCCCTCCTCACTCAGACTTCTGACTGGAAAGGGAAGGAAAAACCACCATAGTGATGGCAAACAACGCCCAGGAAAAACAACTTCCCAACATAATAAAAACAAGAAGGCATTGACCCTGTATAAGTTTTATGGAGAAAAAATCCAGACAACAGAGGAAATAGCTGAAGAGGACATACAAATAAATGCATCCAAACCTTCCCAAAAAATATTTTCTAGTCCAACCCACAATTAAATTTTAATAATATGTTCATGATTGGTTTTGATTTATTCATCTGAAAATTGTTAGCTCATAAACCTTTCACCATTTGTTAATTGGGGAATGGCTTGTATTCTTATAAATTTGACTTCTTCACATTTTTTCAAGGGTCCCCTTGATATTCTTGATCTTTTATTCTTCCAGATGAATTTTATTATTATTTTTTCTAGTTCTATAAAATAATTATTTGGTAGTTAGATTGGTATGATATTGAATAAATAAATTAAGCAGAACTGTTATTTTTGTTATATTAGCTCAGCCTACCCATAAGTAAAAAATAATTTTCCAGTTTATTTATATCTGACTTTATTTGGGTGAAAAGTGTTTTGTGATTGTGTTCAAATAATTTCTGTGTTTGCCTTGGCAAGTAGATTTCCAGGTATTTTATATTGTTTAGAGTTATTTTAAATGGAATTTCTCTTTCTAACTCTTTCTCTTGGCTTTGTTGGTAATAGATAGAAATGCATATTCATTGTTTCTAATTCTATTCTAGAGACCTAGGAGCACCAAAAGTCTCCCTTCTATAAGAAATCTCTTCAGGAAACAGTTAGGTGATTCAGTGAATTGAGAGCCAAGCCTAGAGTTGGTTTCTATGTTCAAATCTAACCTCAGATGCTTCCTAGTTAGTGATCCTGGGCTAGTCATTTAACCCCAATTGCCTATGCTTACCACTCTTTTGCTGTGGAACCAATGCATAGTACTGATTCTAAGAAGGAAGGTATGGGTTAAAAAAAGAAGAAAAGGAATTTCTTTAAATAATTAGCTATCATCCTTTCTCTTCCCCTCTCCTTTCCCATATGCAAACCAAGTCCAAACTCAACTTCTTCAGTACCTTCCAATCACCTCTTTAATATCTCAGTCACTCTCCTCTGAATGTACTCCACCTAGAGTTGGAAGAGAATCTAGTTGAGCTTTATACATCATGAAAAACTTCTCCATAATATCTCTAACCAATAATTATGCAGCAGAACCCTTTAAGGGAAGAAGGATTGAATGTAGAATGAAATGACTCCCCTGAATGGACATGATACCACACTTCTATAAATATGGTACCCAGAACAGAACCTAATACTACTCCCTAGGTGATCTAATTAGGGTTGAGAAGAGTAGGACCATCATCCCCCTCATTAAGGCAAGCATCTTAGAGTAGCATTTTTGTCTGCCACACCACATGATTGACCCATAATGACTTTGAATCCACCTTGTATTCTGAGTAAGTACTAGTAACTCTCTTTCCCTTGAGCCCCTCAAAAGTTAACAGAGAGAGCACTCTGCTATCCCAATCCATATCATTACTCCCAACTTTGGAACTTTAAAGTAAAAAAAAATACTCCTTGAAAAAGAAAATATATGAGATAGGAGACTTCTGAGGAATGTTGCTCCCACTTTCAAAAATTTCTACTGTAAAGTTGTGAAACTGAGTGACTGCAAAATGGTGGTACCAGCAATGTAAATTAAACAAATTTGGAGTAGGGTTAGGTTTTAGTAAAAATATTATAGTTTTTGAAGGATACTGAATGTCTATGGGAAATCTGGGTGGAAACATCTTGGGATGTATTTAGAAATATGGCATTTGCAGTGAAGACAAAGATTAGGACTAAATATAACAGATTTGGGAGCTACTTTGGGGGGTCAGTAATTGAGATAATGAGGAACAGATGATAATGCCAAAAGATGGAGCATAGAGAGAGTTTGAAGGGAATTTAGTAATTATCTGTGAAACCCACATCTGAAAAGGGATGTCTTCAACAACATGCCCAATAAGTATGTGTCAAGCTTCTTTCTGACAGCCTCCAATAAACAAGGACCTTCTGAAATAAACCTGTCATTTTTTATTACCCTTACTTTCAGGGCAGCTAGGTGGCTCATTGGATAGAAGGCCAGGCCTGAAGACACGAGGTTCTGGGGTTAAATCTGGTCGCAGACACTTCTTAGATGTGTGACCCTAAGCAAGTCATTTAACCCCAATTGCCTAGCTCTTACCACTCTTCTGCCTTGGAACCAATACTTAGTATTAATTCTAAGGCAGAAGGTAAGAGTTAAAAAATAAAATGATCTTTGATTTCTATCTTAGTAACAACTTCTAAGGGAGGTGGGCAAGGGCTAGGTAAATGGGGTTAAGTAACTTGCCCAGGGTGAAACAGCTATGATGTGTCTGAGGTCATATTTGAACCCAGGCCCTCAGGACTCTAGGCTTTGTTCTCTATCCACCAAGCCACCCAGCTACCCCCATGTCACTTTTGAATAGCTTTAGTTATTAAAAAGTTTTTCTGACATTAAATCTAAATTTCCCTCTGCAGCCTCCACCAATTCCTTCTAGTAATGCTCTCTGGAGCCATACATAAGTCGAATCCCTCTTCTGGGTATCACTCCTTCAAATATTTGAATACAAATATCATGTTCCTTCAGGTCCTTCTCATCTCCAAAATATATATTCTCATTTCCTTCAAATGATGTTCATATGGCCCAAACTGGAGATTCTTGGCTGTTCTGGGAGACTTCCGTTGAATGTTTTCCAGCATCGCAAAATCCTTCCTAAAATGTGCTCCCTGGAATTGACTACAATATTCCAAATAAGTTTTATCCAGGACAAAAGTACAATATCACTTTGAAAATATCACTTTCCTATTTCTGGAAGGCAATATTCTCTTAATGGAGCCCAAGCTCACCTCTTTTTTTGACTGTTATATTACTTTGTCAACTCATGCTGATTTTGTGTTCTACAAAAACCTAAAACTATTTTCATACCAAGCTTCTCCTGTGTCATACTTGTAAGCCAAAATTATTTTTTATCCTATTAAATTTTAATTCATTAAATTTAACCCAAAACTCCAGCCTTTCTAGATTTTTTCAAACTTTACTTTCTTATTTTTTTGAAACCCTTACTTTCTATCTTAGAATCAATACTATGTATTGGTTCTAAGGCAGAACAGGAAGGGGTAGATGATAGGGGTTAAATGACTTGTCCAGGGTCACACAGCTAGGAAGTATCTGAGACCATACTTTCTGTCTTAACAACTCTAATACAGAAGGACAAGGACTAGGCAAATGGGGTTAAGTGACTTGCCCAGGGTAACACAACTAGGAAGTATCTGAGACCATGCTTTCTGTCTTAACAACTATAAGACAGAAGGTCAAGGGCTAGGCAAATGGGGTTAAGTGACTTGCCCAGGGTAACACAGCTAGGAAGTATCTGAGACCATACTTTCTGTCTTAACAACTATAAGACAGAAGGTCAAGGGCTAAGCAAATGGGGTTAAGTGACTTGCCCAGGGTCATATAGCTAAGAAGTATCTGAGGCCAGATTTGAACCCTCCTGAACCCAGGCCTGGTGCTCTGTCCACTGTGCCACCTAGCTGGCCCCAGCCTATCTAGATATTAATGGATCCTGACTATTATCCAGGCTATTACCTAGTCCTTCCAGCTTTACTTATATTAATTTATAGATGATCTGTATATACTTGCTATATGCATATATGTATATATATATATATATATATGAATATCTCCAGCCCTGCCTTTTGCAAATGGACTATAAGCCTCTTGTTGGTAAAACAAATGTTTTGTTTTTGTCATTGTATCCTGAAACTTCTTTGGAGGTGGAGAATGGGGAATGAGCCTGTGATTTCATTAGAGTAAGGAATTCTTGACAAGGACATCTCTTCTACTGAAGCAGAATAATCACTGATTTTCCACTTGTAAAAGTATCAAGTTGTATGTGATACTCAGAAGGTAAGTGACTTGTTTAGGTCACACATCCAGCACATGTCATTTAGGATTTGAATTCACATCCTATTGACACCTAGTCCTGTTCTGTTCCCTATAGCCCACTGCTTTTGAGTGGGTGCTTGACATTGATTGAATGGAATTAATCCAATGGCTACTCTCAGATGTTGTGAAGCATCATCATATTTATGCCCCTCAATGACCTTACTTGTGAGTATGGTCAAGAAGAACTGAAAGGAGAGAAGGCAAAGGAGCAATCTAGCCCAAACAGCCACCACCACTGCTGCTACCATTTGGGGGTCAGTGTGACAATGGGAGTAGACTTTAAAGACTCATCTAACTGACTCACACATGCTCTGGGATTGGCTTTTCCAGATCCAAATAAGCCCTTCGTGGTACAGATTGCTACCAACCTAGAGGGTTTGGAAGCAATTTTATACCAGGGGAGTGCTGAATGCCAGATGTCTAATTGCATTTGCCAGGAGAGGACTCAATGACAGTGAGACTAGTCATCTCATCCATAAACAGGAGTATTTGGCTTTGAAAAGTAGATTGTCACTGATAGGGTCCAAGACTATGTTTACTGAGCTTGCTTTCAAGTTGGGATAGACAGCAATCTAGTGATATATTTAGAAGAACACTTCGATGGGACTGCCCAATCAAAGATGGATAGTGGCACTGGCTAACTCTAACCTGGACATGCATTATATGCCAAAGAAGAGCAATATGCACACAAATACCTTATCCCATGGGCTCTCTACATTGGAAATCTTGAAATCTCCACACATATACCATGAAACAAGCCAGGATGACAACCCAAAACGTGTTCAGTTGAGAAGTTGGAGAATAGGCCACCTATCTATCCGCGTAAAAATCATAACGTTGGATCAATCCCACACGCCCTTTTATTCTTTGGATGTTTGTCAGTGAGAGAAGCTTCAGTATAAAAGTCAATGAAAAGGGGAAAAGGCCAAGAAAAGGGACTGCTACCCTTGGGGACTTGAGTCTCACTTCTTAGACGGAATCCAGCTCTTGTGATAGTGGAAGAAGTTGGAGCTATACTGTGTAGAGAAATAAATTGGACCACAACTAATTTGATATGAGGCACACCTAGGCCTTTGATGCTACTCAAGCCATTAAAACACTTCATGATAATTGTAGACACTCAGACCAGAGTGGATTTTTTAGCTAATAAAGAACAGATTTCATTGGCCCATTATGGTAGCAAATGTATTTTAGACGTATGAAACCTGTGTTTATATATATGTTCAGAGAAAAGTGCTACCAACTCATGCTGTTAATCTGGAGAGGACAAGGCCCAACAAGTCTTAGATTCTAGTGTATATAACCTCTGGAGTGTGATAGGCAAAACAAAAGCAACATCAAGTAGTATCAAACCATTATTCACAGGCCTAAATTACCTAGAACCAGAATGTTTCTGCAGTATAGCCCAGGTGTTGTAAGAGAAGTACTTTGGGGAGCGTAGCTTCCTTTCCATTCTGATCAAAGACAAAATTTTGAGGAATAAGGCCAAGATATATAAAAAAATATTTATAATAGTTCTTTTCAAAGTGGCCCAAAATTGGTAACTATGGGGTTCTTCTCTTATCAAAGACTGGCTAAACAAATTATGGCATGCAAATGTAATGGGATATTATTATACTATAAAACATAATGAAATAAACAATTTCAAAGGAAATTGAAAAGACATCTATGAATTGATGATGAGGGAAGTGAGTTGAACTAGGAGAACAATTCATACTGTCATAACATTAAATATAAAAATAACTGAAAGACTTTAGAATGATAATCAATATAATGATAAACTGCAATCCCAGAAGACTGAAGATTAAATATGCCATTTACTTCCTGCCTGAAACAGGTAATGGATTTAAAAATGCAGAGAAAGGCATATCTTTGGGTATGGTCAGTATGAGAATTTGTTTTGCTGGACTGTGCATATTTATGATATAGATTTTATTTTTCAAGGTATTTTGTCATTGCTTAATTGATAGGAATCAAGATGTCTACAGCTATATTAATATCTTCAAGGAGCCCTACAACCAAATCATTTTAGTTCACACTGAACACATTATTGACCCTAAGGCTTTCATAGAAAGGTCAGTGTAATCAAGGCATATGTGTATATTATACAGGCAGTTCTCACTTTATGAAAGTGGATCATTTATAGACCTCTGGGGAAAGGGGATTAGCAAAAAGGGAGTCGGGAACCAGTGGGAGAAGAGGGTGGTCACATGGTTCAAAAGGGGGTCAGGAGCTGGTAGAAGAAGGGCATGTGCACATGGTTTGGGACGCATGGGGAGTGAGGGTCAGAGAAGTGAGACTAAGAAGAGGAACATTCCAAGCCAAGAATAGATGCACAGTACCCAAAGGACAGAAGACAAAGACACAGGGGAACAGACTCATGAGCAGGTGGGATGGGCAGACAAAAATTTTCTCTCTTAGAGTGAAATAAGAAGAACCAGTAAAATATTGTACACAGTAACAGCAATATTGTGGAACACTCAAATGTGATAGGCTTAGCTATTATCGGCAATAAAATGACCCAGAACAATTCTGAGAGACTTATGAAAAAGAATGCTCTCTACCTCCAGAGAAAGAACTATTAGAATCAGAAAACAGATGAAAATATATGATTTTTTTCAATTGTTTATCTGGGTTTATGTTTTAGAGTTTTGGTTTTACAAGATTACTCACAAAAATGAACAATATGGAAATATGATTTGCATAATAATACATGTATAACTCAGATCGAATCACCTGCCAGCACCAGGATGGGGAAAGCAAGGGAGGGAGGGAGATAAGTTCAATCATATTTGTTATTACATGTAACTGGAAAAAAATAAGTGTATATAAAATAAGTATATATATATGTGTGTGTGTATATTTTAAATCTTCTCTCAGCCCATTATTCAATTTTCATTTGGAGATTTTTAGGGATTTTTTTTTAGGAATTTTTTTAAGAAGGGGGGATAGGTAGAAGGCCAACGAGAACTGAACTGAAGGGTATTGAACAGCAAAGTTAACATAGGGTTTTTTTGGGATTTCTTTCAGAATTCTTTACATAAAACCAAATTGTGTAATGTGAATTTACATAAAACAAGAAAACTCTGTATAAATATGTGTGTGTGTGTGTGTGTGTGTGTGTGTGCATGCATAGTCTACGGGATATCCAGAGAAGAACAATAGCTCTGGTGTGATGGCTTGCCATGACCTTTTCAGAGTTGCTCATCCACCTTTGATGTCCATGTGTCACCTAACTTTCATCTGAATTTCCAAGAAATTGTAGAATGCTCAGCAACTACATACTGGAAAACCATCTCACCAGACAGGCTAAGTCAGGTTGAGGATAACCAACAGCCTCAAACTGTTGGTGAGTTAGGGGGATGTCTACCCCAGGTATGCAAAGAATTCCTTTAGCAGAATGAGAATAATTCTTCCAATGGGGCACCTAAAGCTTGGTCACATGTTGAAGGTGCTGAGGTCATCCACTGCATCCTGAACTATCACCAGTCATCTTGGTTTTATACTGCCACTAGACTTTGATGACTGGAAGAGAGAGTGAGGCTGATGACTTTGTACAACCCTACCTCACTTCAATCCAAATCACAAGCAAGTCAAGACATCACTCCATGATGTCAATGGTCTTCTTTGAAAATGAAGGATGAACAACGACAAATATATATGTAGAGAGAGAAAATATCTCTCAGGTATAATAAATACATGTATAAATATATTATATAGATGAAAGATATAATGTATATATGTGTGTGTGGTGTATATATAATACCATCAAGACTGTTGCCAGAAACTTTACTCTGTACCTGTTGATATTTACCATTTTGTCTATTGATCTGCACTTTGGAGTCTTAGGAAATAGAGGCAATGTGGAGACATCAACAGAACTTCCCCTGAGCTCCAAGATGGCATTATCATAAACTTATTGGACATTTCAAATTTGATGACCTGTAAGAATCTTAAACTCAACATGTCCAAAACAGAGCTCATTCACTCTCCCCAAAGACCCATCCAGCTTCTGAAATTCCCTCTTTTGGTTGAGGACCACTAAGCTTTCATTCCCCTAGGTTCACAGCCTTTCTTGACTCCTCACCCCACCTATGTCATTAGTTGATAAGCACTGTAGATTCTCTTTTCCACACTTACATTACAGACGTCCTCTTATCTCCACTTGTGGCGATCTTACTAGTCCAGGCCTTCATCACTTCCTATTTTGAATATTGCATTAACCTCCTTATTGTTCCCCCTGCCTTAAATCTCTCTCCTCTCCAGATCATCTGACACTCGGCTGACAAAGGAATAACCCTAAAGACCAGACTGACCATGGCATTCTTTGTTCAATAAACTCCTTTCCCAATCACCTCTAGAAATAAATACTTCTTTTGTTTTGTCTTTTAAAGCCCTTCCCAAAGGTACCCCAAGATATCTTTCCAGCTTTATTAACATGGTCCCCCTTTACACATTCTGTGGTCCAACCAAATTAGCCTTTTTGCTGTAATCAAAGATCAGATTCCTTCTTCATAACATTATGTAGCATATTGCCCCTGCCTGGATATACTTTTGTCTTTCTGAATCACTCATTTCCTTCAAAAATTGAACTTAAGTGCCACCCCTTACATAATTGCTCTCCAAATGCCCAAAATTATCTTGGATTTAGTCAATAGGCATGTGTTTATTTATTTATATATAGATTCCTTATGCTTCTTTTGCACATATTTGATATGTATACTTTCTATATTTATCTATAGAAAATATAAGCTTCCTGAGGGTAGAAGCAGTTGTGCTTTAGTCTTGGTGACCCCAATATCTACCCAGTACAGTGCCCAGCAGAGAAGTTCTTAATAAATGCAAGGGATCAGCTGAAGAGGTCCACTCCCTCTCACAGAGGGCACATGCACATTTGAACTACTTAGAGACTATAGACATCAATAGTCATCCTGGGTCATCCATGGGCTCAGAACTGGAACTGAAGCCAAGGATCTGAGAATCCTGGATGGGCCTGAGAATGGACAGTGGGTCACTGCAGAAGTGCTGTGTCTATCTAGTTAGGGAACTTCAGGATATGATGTCTCAGTGGTAAAGGGTGAAATTTGATATATAGAATGTAAACTCTATGAGGGCAAGGATAGTTTTGTTATTGGCCCTGTAGGTTCTTTCACACTAACAGGTGCTAAATAAATGTCTATTGTTGACTGGAATGTTGCTAGAAGGTACCCACTATTTCAATATATATATATGTATATATATATATATATGTATATATATATATGTTGACTTTGTAGATAGTCTCAACATGTAATTATTACATGTAACCTATATATTTAGTTTTTGTGGCCCTAATAAGTTTATCTACTATGTATTCACAAATATTCTATGTATCTGGGATATTGCATACAATTCCTAATTTGGGTTATATACTAGGTGGTGGTGGTGGTTGTTCAGTCATTCCAGTTGTGTCCAACTCTTAATGACTCCATTTGGGGTTTTCTTGGCAAAGATACTGGGGTGGTTTGTCATTTCCTTTTCCAGGTCATTTTATAGATGAGGAAACTGAGTAAAACAGTATTACATAGCTAGTAAGTATCTGCGGTCATATATGAAGTCAAAGATGTGATTCTTCCTGACTCTAGGCCCAACAGTCTATCCACTGTGCCACCTAGTTGCCCATATACTAGTCACTTTCATAATCTATATATTTGAGATAACTTCCTATTATAATGTTATATACAAATTAATAAATATATAATTCTATATATAATTATAACTATAAATTATATAATTATTATATAATATTTGTTTATATGTGCATGTATAACTATATAATATTAATTTATATAATTATTTAGTATATTATAAGTAATTAATATTTATGTATAAATTTTTATATATGTAAATATATATACATATACAAAACAAGTACATATGGATACATCTGTGTACCCAGCATAATTTTTAAGGACTAGAATTTTTTTTTACTTGGTAGAGAATATAATTTGACTAGAGACTGACTTGGTCCATAATGGAGCTTTTCAGAATTACTTCAAGCAACCATAAGCACTAAGGAAGGACACTAACATTCACTGTTAGAGCGAAGACTCCTTAGGACTCTAGGGGCCCAGAGAGTATAATAGGGTTTGTACTGGATGTACAGATTGAACCAGAAAGCTTAAAGTTGGAAAGAAGATGAAAGTAAGAGAAATGTGGAAAGGGAGTTCAGGTATATTCTTTAGCTGTTACTATCAGTACAAAACTCAGTAGATGCTGATTAGTATGGGATATAGTTCCTTTGAAAGAGATACCAATAAGAAAGACCGCAGCTAGAAAACAGGAACCCAAGAGATAGATTCAATATAGAGGGAACTGGCAACTGAGAGCCAAAGCAAAGTTAAATCCAGTCCTAATGGGTTTCAGATCTGCACATTGATCACTGAAAACAAGTTAAGGGCTCATTTGGCTTTTCCTACCTGAGTTTTCCTGGGGAAGTTCTTCCCCTTCCCCACCTATATCCATTACCTCAGGAAATAGAAGATATTCCAATACTTGTATATGAAAGGCAGAATAGTATGCCACTATTTGACTCTCCCTTATTTAATTAATTTATTTATTTTGCTTAATTTTTTAAACCCTTACCTTCTGTCTTAGAATAAATACTGGATATTGATTCTAAGTCAGAAGAGTGGTGAGGGCTAACCAATGGGGGTTAAGTGATTTGCCCAGGGTCACACAGCTAGGAAGTATGAGGCCAGATTTGAACCCAGGACCTCCCATCTCTGGGCCTGACTTTCAATCCACTGAGCCACACAGCTGCCCCTGGTTATTTTTGCATAATTAAATGCTTTACCATTGGATTTGTGGCTGTCTTATGTTCTCTGATTACCAAGAGTTGTCTTGGGCAGGGCTTAGGCCATTTTTTGCATGATTAATTCCCTTAAACAATCCACACAGAACTTAGGAAAAGAAAAAAAGAGTTCTGGAGTTAAAATATAAAATGAGACCAGAGTTATCACCATCATTACCATCAACATCAACATCAACATCACAGAATTGCCAAAATAGTGGATGAGAATCTTTCTCTCCACCTTGAATACTACACCCAAGTAGATCATGCCTTCTAACTATCTCTTCTCCATGCTACCTCCCATTTTCTATTCAAGCTGATGCTGAAGAACTTGTTGGAGAGGCATCAGATTCAGTCATGTGCAATGAAAATAAAGATCCTCCATGAGAATTCAAAATCCCTCCCTGATGCCCTGAAATGATGAAATGACCATTTATGTAGGGAAATTGTAGACTTATAGAAATTCAGACTAGAAGCTGAAGTCATCCAGACTAAAGCCTACCCAGTGCAGAAATATTCAATTTAACTGACTATGGGCATAAATGGCAAGCCCTATTATAGGGGCAGCTAGGTAGTACAGTGGATGGTTGCCAGGCCTGGAGTAAGGAAGACTTGAATTAAAATCCAGCCTCAGACACTTATTGGCTGTATGAACCTGGGCAACCCTGTTTGCCTCCATTTCTTCATCTGTAAAATGAGATGGAAAAGGAAATGGCAAACACTCCAATGTCTTAGCCAAGAAGACCCCAAATGGAGTCATGAAGTGTTAAACATGACCAAAGTGACTAAACAACAACAACAAAATCCATGTACCTTAATACCTGGCATATTTCCATCTAGCCCTTGCTAGAAGGCTGTCAATGATAGAGAATCCATTACTTACCATAGTGGCCCATTCTACTTTTAGGGATCTCCAAGTGTCACCATATTCCAGTCTTCATTCCAGTAGCTTCTACCTTTTGTCCCTGATTCTGCCCTCTGGGGTTCAGGAGAACAAGTTTAATTCCTCTTCTGTGTGAAAACCCTTTAAATATTTGAAGTCATGATCATGTTCTCCTTCAGTTTTATCTTCTCTAAACATCCCCAGCTTGTCCAGCTGTTTCTCATCTCAACTTGAAGTTTCTCTATTGCACCCGCAGGGCAGCCTGAAGTTATCCACAGGAAGCCTGGATTGTTCATTTCAAATGAATTCAATATAACAGATAGGCTATTCTACTATTTAATAAAAGAAACCAATAAGACAGTGGGCTTTGTGATACTCTTAGGCTGAAAAAATCCCAAGAAGAACATATGTGGGGGAGAACAAATATGTCTGTGATTCTGACAGGGGAGCTAAAACATATGTGGAGATTTAAGAAAATCAAAGCAAATTCAACAACTAACTCAGGGGCTGGGATGCTTTAATGTCTCTATTCTGTTACCCCTATGATTAGTCTTCATCTGGGTTATGAATGGATAAGCAGGAGGGAAGACCTTGGAGCAGGAAATGGGACAGGTAACTGATCAAACAGACCTTTGATCACTACCCCGAAACCTGAGGGTGAAAAGAAGGTGTCTTATTTTACACACACACACACACACACACACACACACACACACACACACACATATATATTTGTATATATACATACACACACACATATATATATATATATATATATATATATATATTTTAAGGATTGGAGGCAACCTTAGCAATAGGTATCAGAGGGAGAAAACAATAGATAAAGAGATTAAAGGGGAGAAAGGAAAAGTTTTAGTCCCTGTCTTATACTTTCCACTATATTCTGTTGCTTTTAATGGGAATTCTTTTTTAGTTGTTCACCCCCTTGACATTGTCTTCTGAAATGATGTGGAACCCATCTCCAGAAGGGCAGAAAAAAGTCCTTGTATACAAGTCCTTAGTATTGTTATAAGGAAGAGATAAGTTTGATAGGTTTTGCAGAGGCAGAGGCATGAGGCCAACAAGGAAAAGATTCTGGAATTCTGCAGGAAGGGTTAAGCTGTTACTCAGAGACTGTTATGTCTGGTGGTCTCTCTCTCTGGAGGTATCTGGGGAGTGTGGCTGCTTGTCCTGAGTGCTTAGTTCTGATTCCTATCCTGCCTGCTGTCTTGTGTACTGTATTTCTTTGGAGAAGAACTTAGAGAGCCTAAACCACCTGTCTGCAGTGATTGTAAGACCAGGTCTAGGTCCTTTTGGATCTGGGACCTTCCCTGGGCCCTGCTAAGCTTACCAAAGGCCATTGCCCTTTTAATACGAAGGGGGTGGGTTGGGAAAGGGGTTTAGTGCAGAATTAGCTAGTGCAAGGACTGGGAAATTTAGATGAGTGAGGAAAGATTAGGGCAGTCTGTGAAGACTCTCCTCATGGAGACATTTAGATCTGGGGGATTTTAGTTAGTTGGATTAGCATTAGGATTATCCTGACTCCCTTTAAACTTTTCCTATTAAAGGCCAATATAATCCATCCTATCCCATCCTCAACACCAACTCCCCCCTTAAGATCTCGGTGTCCAGAGGCTGAGGCAGACTCAAGATGCAGACCTGGGAGTCACGGCACTGGGCTGAGGCAGTAGTCCTTTGACTAATTAGAAATTTGCTAGTGTAATAAAAGATGCTTACAAAAAACAATAGGAACCTCTCAATCCTTCACTAAGTTTCTATATGTACTCAATCTGCTTAATTTGCTCAACATCACTTTCTTTGTTAAACTGAAGATTCATGAGGCTTTATTCTATGAGGAAAATGGAAAGCCAGCTAGACTCAGAATAAAGGAGATGGCTGCTATCAGCTACATCTCTCTTTGTCTTTTTCTGTGTGTGTGTGTATGCCTCTGTGTTTTCATCAACATATTTTTGTCTCTCTAGATCTTCCTAAAATAGAGGTCTGACCATACTGCAACACTATTGGATAAACTTCCAATGGTTCCCTGTTATGTCCAAGATCAAATATAAAATCCTTGTTGCCTTTTAAGTCCTTTATAACCTGGTTCCTGCCTAACTTTCCAGTTTTCTTATAACTCCACATATTCTTAGAGCCAGTGACACAGCCATGTTTGTTGCATCTGACACTCTTATTTCCTCCCTTGGAACATTTTCCTTGGCAGTCCCTCATGCCTCCAGTGATCTCACTCTTTGTCTCTGCCTCCTGGCTTTGTTGGTTTCTTGCAAGTCTCCCTTAAAGTCCCACATTCTACAATAAACCTTCCCCAATCCTCAAAAACAGTTGTCTTTGTGCCTTCACCCTGAGACTATCTCCAATTTATCCAGTAGACCCCGTGTTTATACACAGTTGTTTGAACATTTTCTTCCTCATTAGACGTGAGTTCATTGAGAGCAAGGACTAGTACTTTTTGTTTGTCGTTTGATTGATTTAACTTGCTGCATTGCCTGCCACATGGTTGACCCTCAAGGAATGTTAGTGGACCAACTGAGTGATGCACGTGAATCTCCTATGACAACATTTCTTCTATTTCTATCACACTATCTGCATAGGTTTTGGACTAAGAATGGAGAGCTGTTTCTTTTAGAAGTAACGGAGTATATCTGGATCCTTTAAACATGTTTCTTTGAGGCATTAAAAATATCTCTACAACTGCCTGCCTCTCTGCTCCCCCATTAAAGAAGGCCCGGCACATCTCCCTGAAAGTGTCTCTGAGCAAAGGGAAATCCAAGCAGTGGCTCGTCTAGAAGGAGCGGAAGGATCAGGCAGCCCCCTCCCCACCACCCGACTCTGCAGCAGAAAGGCGCCGCTGCTTTCCAAGGCAGAAAACACGAGATTCCTCTCTTTAGCAGGCTGGTGGGGCCTTATTATCACTGTCAGAAAAAAGGTTTTTCATTGGGGATTAACACAGAACTCTGCCTCTTCCAGCCTAGGACAAAGAAAAGAGTTGTTGCCCAATATTGTAGGCTCTCTGGCTTCCATTCAGGGGAGGGAGGTACAGCATAGTTAATAACCAACACTCCCTCTGTTACTGACCCAGCTGCCCAGGCTACCGTGTTCCTTTTGTAAACATAATGCACAGCGCTGGAGTTAATCTCCCACTAAATGTCTCCATGCTTTCAGCACTTCAATTAGAGCCGCCCCCCCCCTCCCCTTCAAACACAGGCTTCTCTTGGAGCTTAAATCATTACATTTCTCTCTCCTCCTTGGACTCACAGGCTGTGGGAGCTTGAGAGGACCTCAGAGGTTATCTCATCTAACCTCTATATTTAATATGGGGAAACTAAGGCTTGGAGAGAAGTGATTTGCTCAAGGAGACATGGCAAATTATTGGCAGCTATAGGAGTACTGAGGCCCAGCACAGTATTCTGATCTCTGCTCCAAGCTGCCCCTTAATCATTTTTGTACTTTAACTCCCACAAGAACTTTCTTTTTTCTTCTTCTTTTGAATATAACAATCAGTGAGGACCACAAACATTTCAATATATACCCACCATCCCTTTCTCAGGAGACCTGATTCATCCAGAATTTCCCTTTTCCCACTTAAAAAGGATGCCATCAGAGGTCCTTCTGAGTTTCCCTTCAATCTCTCTATTGTTGGAAAGATTATTAAATTGACTTCTGATGGACAGATCGGAAGCTCTCTAGACAACTAATTCCCCCCAGCCTCCTTGAGATGCAGCAGTTACTGTGCCACTGTCTCAACCCATCAATCTTCCCTTTTCTCAAAAGCCGCCAGGACCAGTCCTTCCTTTATCCTTGATGTAGTGGAGATCAATAAGCTTAATAAATGGTAGGTAATTTAGTGCTGAGCAGGTTGGATCAGCATAATGGCCCAACACTATCTCCTTCTCATCCTCTGTGTAGTCAATCTCACATTAAACAAAGAGAAGGACTCATGGAATTCTAGAATCTCAGATCTGGAAGGGAGCCACAAGGCCATCTTGTCTGAACCCTCCTTGAAAGGTGAATACTTCCTGGAATATCCCCAGCCATGGAGACTATGCATCAGTTCTCCATTTGGATAAGGTTAGTGACAGAAAATCCAGAGATTTACAAGGTAACCTACTCAAAAGAGGCACGTGCTCTAAGACTGAGCCCCATTGACCTATTTGTGATTCTTCACATATAATAAACCATCTTCTTCTCAATGCATCTCACCCAATGCCTTTTGCATTGACTATGTCCCACATTCTCCTATTCTCCCTATTCCCCCACCTCTGCCCAATGCCCAGAGTCCTCTTCTTTGTATTTCTGTGTCTTGGAAACACTTGTTTCTCTCAAGGCTCAGTTTAAATACCATCACCTTCAAGAGGCCTTTCCTAATTTCCCTAGTTGCTAGTCCCACCTATCACTGAGAATTTGGAAAATGGGGCAATATATCCTGTTTTTATTGTGAAGCTATATTTCTCCTGCAGGTGAGGAACTTTATCTCTTTAGCATTTGTATTCCCTGAACCTAGCACATAGTAGGCAATTAATAAATCTCTGTTATTTGGGGGACCTAGTTCATTTCTCTGAATGGTCTCAAAATGAGCTTTTAAAAAATTAATTTATGTTCTCTAGAGCATGTCAGTATTATCATATTAAATATGTTGGCTCCTCAAGGATAGAGAAGGCTGTCTTGGTTGAATCATTAAGTAGTGGAGTTGGAAGACATTTTAGAGATTATCTTATCCAATTCCCTAAATTTAAAAAGGAAAAAAGATGAGTTCCCAAGAAAGAGATTTAACTTTTAATTCCTGCAGCCAGTAAATGTTAAATAGGTTGTTTGTCAAAGGACAAAAAACAACACTTCACCAGCTATTCTGACAAGTTTCAAAAACTTGGGAACCTCAGGTGAAGTTGGGTAAATGATGATAGGGAGGACTTCTATTGTCCTTATTATGAATGGCTTGGAGTTAAATGATCCTGGTTTGAATCTAACTTCTAAACTATGGCTCTGTGGATTCAGGCTGCTAGCCTAATTTGGGATAGGATCCCAGAACCTTGCAGGATGTTACTGGAGGTATTCACTTTACCACTTCCGCAAGTAGTAAATATCTTCTAAATAGTCATTGATTAGACTCCTTATTTACCTCTCCATCTTAGTTTCCATTCTATCTCCTCCATGAAGCCTTTCCTGATCCCCTCATTGATAGTGTTCTCTCCATTCTCCAGAAATTACTTTGTATATTCAAATATCCCTTCCACAATGCAGAGCTTAGGGGTGTGATACCCTTCTGATCTAGAAAATGCGCATAGATTTTTTTAATCCTCCCTTCATACTAGAGAAGTCTGAATTTTTCTTTTATGGAGCATTTACAATACCTTATATTCATTTATGAGTTACTCAACTCTTAAAGATATATCTACATTCCTAGCTTTTTTTGTGTCTGCTGGCTGTGTTTTGTTTGCAAATTTTAACATTTTATATATTTTAAGTTCAAAAAAGAAATTGTGTATATTTATGGTAATAAAAAGAAAATATATTGATATTATATAATACTATACATATATTTTATGCTTTTATGAGTTTCTAAACCTTTTCTGTGTCATTTGTGGCTTCCTCAAAACTACCAAAATTTAATTTCTTCTGCTGACCCACAACGTATCAGAATCATGATGAAGAGACTCATGATGGGGAAGAAATGGTTATATAATATATTAAATTGTGTGTATGTGTTGCCATTCCCTGTACCATTATCCCTAATTGAATGTAAACTTCTTGCAGCAGACCTTTTCATTTTCATCTTGTTTCCTCACACCTAGAATATCACCTGGCATTCATTTATTCATCCATTTGCTCAACAAGCACTTATTAAGCACCTATTATTCTATATAATGAGATAATATTTTTAAAGTATTTAGCACGTTTCCTGGCTTATAGTAGAGTAGGTGCCAAATAAATGCTTATTCCTTCCCTTCCCGGATTTGGAGGCAAAGGAACTAGATTCAAATTACACCTGTCTGACTTTGGGCAAGTCACTTAACTCTCTGGATTTCAGTTTCCTCATCCATATGGAAGGTAATTGATTTTTCAAAAAAATCCTTGGCAAAATCCCTTGCATATAAAATGAGGGTGTTAAAGTAAATGGTCTTTAAGGTGTCTTCAAGCTTCGAATATAGGAACCTATGATGAGGCAGCTAGGTGGCTCAGCAAATAGAGTGCCAAGCCTGGAGCCAGAGGTCTTGAGCTCAAATCTAGCCTCAAATACTTACTATCTGTATGACCTGGGGCAAGTAACTTAACCCCAGTTTTCTAGCCCTTATACTCTACTGTCTTGAAGTCAATATTTAGTGTTAATTCTAAGACAGAAGGGAAGAGTTTTTAAAAAGAGAGGGAACCTATGTTCTGGACACTATGATGGACAATAGAAATACAAAGATTAAAAAAATTGTTGACCTGTTCTATTGAGGGAAAACAACATGAGCACAATAAGTAAATGCAGAATATATTCAAAGGAGGGGAAAAGTCATTTCTTGGGGGAGAGGTCACCAACATCTGCGAAGTCTGGAGTCCATTTTCTATAGCATCTGGCACTTAAGTCATTGGCTCGTCCAAGCCACAATAATTTGCTTTCCTATATAGTATAACTCCCCAAAATGGCTTAACTTTGAGAAGTGCCAGGTCAACATTTTCTTTTCTATTAAAAAACTCTCCTATGTCAGTAATATCAAGACAAGTGATGAGTGGCTGACTGATCAGACACAGGCTTTGCTGATCAGTTTTATTTCATCAGAAAGAGTATAGGTTAGTTATCTGAAAACTGTTCCCTCTACCACCAACTCAAGAAGCTGGAATTGTTTCCTTTCTCCCAACTTTCCACAGAATTTATATTAGAATCTTCCCCTCAGACCCCCCCCCACCTCCTCAAACTTCTCCTACTATAAAATTTGAGAAGTTATATGATTCATTAGAAGTGGAAAATCTCAATGACAAGGGGAAACTGTTCTACCAGAGTTGGATGCCCACCTCCCACAATACACATTATCATCATCTCATCTACTATTCATTACATGTTATAGCTAAATACTTTAAGCTTTGATTTGGAATCCTTAGACCTCATAGCCTTGAATTATTTAAATTAAAATTAAATGATAAGGGTAGAATCAAGATTGCAGAGGAGAAGTGGCAACCCAATTGAAATCTCCCAATATTCTCATTCAAACAACTATAAAATAATGTCTGAAATCAAATTTTGGAGCAGCAGAACCAATAAAAGGTCAAGTAAAAACATTTTTCCAACTGAAAACAATTTGGAAGTTAATAGGAAATGTCTGTGATACCAGAGTAGGGACCAGCCTAAAACCCATGTGGCAAAAGCACAGTCTCAGCCCTTAAAAGTACCATGAGAGTGTCAGTAGCAGCAGCTTTGGAAGCTCTCAGCCAAGAAATGGTATTGGATAACTGGTCAGAAAGAGATTAGAGTGGATTCTTTGCTGGCACTGGATGTAGCTAATGCTGAATGGCAATTCAGAGTCACAACTCCAGAAAGAAGAGGAGAGCTTGTGTTTGGTGACAAGGGGACAGGGGCCCTAGTGGCTTCAAAAAGAAGTACATGTAGTTAAGAAGAGTTAAGAAGTAACATGTAGTTAAGGAGAGCAGTGGACCTTGTAATGGTTAAAATGGGTGGTTGCCAAAAATTGTAACTAACCCTTAAGTCACAAGACTGCTAATAGCTAGATTTATTAATAAGAAAAAGAAAATAAAAGAGAAATATAGAAAAGAGGTGAAGAATTTCCTAGCCTAATAATCCAGAGCCTAACAACTTATCATACCACCTTGGAAGTATTGACAACTTTCAGATACCCCAAAATAGCTCTGAAAACAGCAATACATAAAAGTCTGAAGTTTGGGATAGTGCCTTCCTACAATTGGATGAGCAGAATTTAACTTTAAAATAAAGTTCAAAGTCCAAAAATAAACTGGAAAAATGGACAAACAATAAATAAATAATTTGATCAGAAAAGTTACTCTACTAGCAGAGAAGACCAAAACACGAACTCAGAATACAGCAATATGAAAACAGCTACAAAAAAAAGCCTTAAAGAAAGATATTAATTGGACATAATCCCAGCAAGAATTCTTGGAAGAGTTAAAGAAAAAAATAAGAGTGATAGAGGACTGGGTGAAGAAATGAAAATTATGGAAACAGAATTAAGAGTAAAAGAGGAACAAAAGTACTGAAGAAAATAACACCTTAAAAAACAAAATTTGCTTAATGGTAAAAGAGGCACAAAACTTAAATGAAAAAAAAACAATCTTTTAAAAAGCAGAACTGGCCAAAATGTAAAAGAGGTAAGGAAAATAATTCCTTAAAAATGAGAATTGGGTAAATAGAAGTTACTGACTCCATGAGACATCAAGAAACAATAAAACAAAGTTAAAAGAATAAAAAAAGTGAGATAATGTAAAATGTCTTAGAAAAATAACTAAACTGGAAAATAGATTGAGGAGAGGTAATTTGAGAATTATTAGACTACTTGAAAGCTCTGACCAAAAAAAAAAATAAAGGAAAGAGCCTAGATATCATCTTTCAATATTATCAAAGAAAACTGCCTAGATATAAAGAGTACCACTACTAGGGATCTTACCAAAAAGAACAAAGCAAAATGAAAAGTAACTATATATGCAAAAATATAAATCACAGCTCTTTTTTGTGGTAACAATAAATTAAAATTTGAGGGTAGGCACATCCATTGGTGAATAGCTGAACAAGTTGTAGCATGTGATTGTTATAGAGTAATATTATACTATAAGAAATGATAAGTGGAATGGTTTCAGAAAACACATGGGAAGACCTATATGGACCAATGTAAAGGGAAATGAGTAGACCCAGGAGATCATTGTACACAGTAGCAACAACATTAGAATGATGATCCTCTGTGAAAGAGTTAGCTTCTCTGTCCAATACAGTGAATCAAAACAATTCCAAAAGACTCAACATGAAAAAATGCAATCCACTTCCCAAGAATTGATGAACTCTTGAGTGAAAACTGAAATATAATTTCTTATTTTAATTTTCTTGTTTTTTGCAACATGACTAATATTGAAATGTGTTTGGCATGATTTCACATGTCTAATTTATATAATATTGCCTGTCTTCTCAGTAAGTGTGGGAGGAGAAGGGAGGGAGAGAACTTGGAACTCTTTTTTTTTTCAATGTTAAAAATAAACAATAATTTCTTTAAAGAAGAAAGAGAGAAGAATAAAGAAAAAAATTAAAATGAGCTCAGACACTTTCTAGCTATATGACCCATGGCATATCTCTTGATACCCAATGCCTAGCCCTTAGTGCTCTTCTGCCTTGGAATCAATACAGAGTGTTGATTTTAAGGTGGAAGGTCTGGGGTTTTTTTAATAAATGAGAACTCAAAAATGAGATTACGCTGAATTCAACATGTACTGCCCCATTTTTCTGTCACTATGCTACCATCATGGCTGAAGGAGAAGGGGGCTGCAAATGTCTAAGGTTAATTTTTTATCTTTCTTTTTTATGGGTTTCTGTGGTCTATCTTTAGAAAGAGATGTAGACTTTTACCAAGCTGAACCTTGGAACTTTTGCACATGGAATCAAAGCATGAGCTCAACTTGCATAGTCTTTGTGAACTCAGGGTCACTTCTTCACCATAGTGAGGTATCCAAACAAGATTATGGATAGATGACCTTCATTGTCTTTTTTTGTAGTTCCTTGTACTTGCCAGAAGGTGGAATTCACCCTGCTTCTCTGTAACACTCCATACTTGCCAGAGTTGCCATCCTTTATGTAGCTATCCACACCTCCAAGCATATGACATAGCTTAGTTCCCTTTCTAGAGGAAATGCCACTCTTCTGTTGTATATATATATATATATATATATATATATATACTATATCAGTTAGTATAGTGAAGTTTCTCCCTTATACAACTGAGATCTCATACAATCAGGTAGGCTATATTCCAATTATATATACATATATATATGCATATATATATAAAATACTTTCTTTGAGAAAAGAACTGGAAGAATTGGACAAAATAAACACCAAGTTATGTAATAAAAAATAAATAGATCAGATTATAACTGAAAAGAAATCTCTTGTTTAGTGATGTGGGAGGCATTCTTGAACTATCTGTCTATGCACAGAGTCAGAATGCCAAGTAATTACCAATCTCTTATATTTGAATGGACCTATGCCATACTTGGATAGATCAGGGTGAAGTTAACATGTGACATCCTCTTTCTCCCAGCATCTAGGCAGTGTGTTTCCAAACTAAGACAGCAACTTCCCTAGATCCAGACCCTTGTATGAAACATAACAATTTTTTTCTTCAAATGTCATACAAACAAAGAATCATGGAATTTGGGAGTTGGAAAGGACCTCAGAGGGCCATCTAGTCCAATGTTGACATGAAAGAAATTCCTACTCTGACATACTAAATAAGTAGAGATTCACCCTCTGCTTGAAGATATCCAAAGAAGAGGAACCCACAACTTTTTAAGACAATCTGTTCCACTTTTGGACAGATAAAATTGTTTGGATGTTTTTCCTGACATGAAGAAGCCCAAATTTGCTTCCTTATAACTCTTACATTATTCTTGGCTCTGCCTGCAGAGGCGAAAAAGAACAATACTTATCTCTCCTCCACATGATAGTACTCCAAATACCTGAATTCAGCTATCATATAACCCCTGATTCTCCTTTCTTCCAGGTGAAATATGACCAGTTTTTTTAACTGATTCTCAGATGTCATGGACTCAATACCCCTCATCATCCTAGTGGCCTTCCTCTAGACATTCTCCAACTTAATAAAATCCTTCTGAAACCACAGTGCAACAGAATTAAACACAGATAACATCTGATAAAAGTGTACAATGCACTGTCACATTCCTGGTCCTGGAAGCTCTGCCTCCCCTAATGTTGTCCAAGATTGAGTTAGCTTTTTTGGCTGCCATGTCATGCTGATAATTCATATTGAGCAACCAGCTAAAATCCTTAGGTAAGAACAACTACTATCTATGCACGTATGTCTCCCCCATCTGATACTTGTGAAATTATGCTTTTTGGACTCAACTGAAAGATTTAGCATTTATCTCTATTGGATTGAATTTCTTCTGGTTAAGAGTTAGCCCAGTGCTCTGCTGTGTCAATATCTTTTTGGATCTTCACCTTGGCGTCTAGTACATTCACTATCTATCTAAGCTTTATGTTATCTGCATATTTGCTGAACATATTATTTATGATTTTATTCAAGTGATTAATAAAAATGCTAGACAGCATAAAGATAAGTACAAATACCTGGGGTTCTTCACTAGAGAGCTCTTGCTTTGTTGATACCAAACCATTAACAACTAGTCATCAAGTATGAACATCCAACCAGTTCTGAATCCATCCGATTGTTTTACCATCTAGTTCACATTTCTCCATTTTCTCTGTAAAAATTACATGTGATCATTTTTCAAAGCTTTGCTACAATGTAGGTAAACTCTATTCAAGATATTTTGCTTCAGTTAATAATCCAGGCCAAAAAGGAAATTAAGTTAGTCTGACAGGACCTTTTATTTTATTTATTATCTACTGTCTTAGAACCAATACCATGTAAAGGTTCCAAGGCAGAAAAGTGGTAAGGGCTGGGCAATGGGGGTTAAGTGACTTGCCCAGGGTCACACAGCTAGGAAGTATCTGAGGCCAGATTTGAACCCAGGGCCTCCTGTCTCTGGGTCTGACTTTCAATTCACTGTCACCTAGTGACCTCTGACAGGATTTTTTTCTTGATGGAGCCATGATTACCCTTTTTAATCCCTAATTCCCTTATGAGATCTTTGCCAAAAATCTCTTGAATAATGTTTTAAAACTTTCCCAGCAATAAGAGTTGTCTTTGACCTTTTGTTTGCAGACTTTTTTCTGCCTCTTTTTTAAATAATTCAAGACATTTGCCCTTCTCCAGGTTTTTAGTAGCTCTTCTCTCTCCCATGTTCTCTCAAATATCCCTAACAGTGGTTCAGCAATCAGGTCTGTCAGTCTTTCAGAACCAGGATGCAATTCATCTGGGCCAGGCCAGTTGGATTCCTCAAGGGCAGTAGGTACTTGCTTACTACTTCCTTTGTTCTCTTGGATATTGACTATCTCTCTCTTAGTAATGTTCTTTTTATCATTTCTAGAGCAAAGGCCATTCTCCTTAGCAGAGAAAACAGAAAAAAA